>NC_080053.1:4139260-4271760 GCF_026212465.1 Amaranthus tricolor | reverse complement strand
AATAAATAATAAAATTTCCAACTCATTTACTCAAGTCCATTCATAATAAACTACCATAAAACAATTTATTTGAATCTTCAAATGAGTATTGAGAAAAATAATAAAATGCATGGTAGTAGGCACTAGCCTTTAGAAAATCAGTAGCTTGCACATTCCGCTCACAAACGGAACAGTCAGGCGTAGGTGCTTAATGCGTATAACCTTCATGCTGTAGCTTACGAGTGCATCTGGATGATGAATCATCTCTTCAGAGGAAAGTCGAGAGTTGAAACCAAGCAAGAACAACAAATATAGACAAGACGACCTTATGATTTTTCTTTGCTCACTTATTCGATATTCTTCTTCGTATAAATTACTAGTACTAAATTTCTAATTTAAATAATGAACACTACATCATCAGAAACTTGAAGATTTCGTGCTATTTTCTACAACTCTACCAAATCCAAATCATGCGAGAACTTTGTTGTTCTTCGTAATGAATGTCAAAGAAAGTCCATTTAAATACTCACAAATCGTAAAGCCAAAATTTTGAGCACGATACAATCACATTGTCCTCAAAACAGGAGGCAGGGTTTTCAAGAGAGTGAGAGAAGGCTTACGAACAGTATGAGTAAGCAAGATCATAAGGCTCAAAAGTGTTAATGCTCCAGCTTGATGTGCAGTGCCCAGTGATACTGGAACATATGACAATAAAGTTGAAATGCCCAGAGTAACCTACAAAATAGATAGAATTATGTATTTCATAAAGAAACATAATTAGTTCAGTCATGCAATTTGCAGAATAAAAAGAAAGTATTATGGTCATAAAGTACATATGCCGTTCTAGAAAGATCAAAATCACCTGTAAACCAGCCATTCCAAGAGTACTGCCAATCAACGATCTCACAGCAGGATGGATATCCATCCTTCTTGTAGCCCACCATAAACCACATATCGATGCTAAGGTTACAGTGGCTAGTATACGATGATCAAGCTGCAAGAGATTGTAGCTCGTTTAGCTTGAACATCCAAACTGATTAGATGCTAAAGTACAAGGTCGATAGAAATGGCATTATCATACATAATGTAGTATGGCATACATTACATACGTGAACCACAAGGATCTAAAAATGGTGCTTATGGAGACCTTAAACTAAATATGAGCAACATTAAATTGATCTTTATTCCCTACTGTCTAAAAAAATCATGCAGTATAAAGCATCCAATAACTTTAATTAATTTTAATAAGATACACATGTGAACACTAATTCTATGTCCTACTCCTATCTAAGGAAATAATGGCGATGGAATAACGCCCCAACATCCCCTATTTCTCCCTCCCAAAGGAGTTTGATCTCGAGTCATAGAAGAGAAAACTCCCCAATTTACAGGATTGGGAGGAAGAAAAATGAGCTGGGACTCTTGTAGGATAGCGGGAATACAGGACCATCACCAGCAGATTGGAATATTCAAGAATAATACTTTTACAAGACCACACGTGGCCTCATCAGAATAGGATGTAATCACTCCAGGATTAAAAAATGCATTTGGCGATGTAATTCAGTATGAGAAAAGGAACAAGGGCATCATTATTAAGCTATTGCGTGCCAATTCTCCCTTGAGACTACAATGGGAATTGTCATGAATTGCTAAACAAAGTAAGTATTTGAATATTTGTTTAAGACCATGGATTAGGTGTTTCACAGGTGATTGAATGGTTTCAACCAAATAGCAAAGTTAAACATAACGCAAAATGAAATCATGAATTCATACCTGCACGGTAGATGTATTTTCAAAAAAATTTCGCATGATTGGCTTCATACTCAAAACATCATCTGGAATCCATGTATCACCCATCTTAGGAAAGGTATTAAATGCACGGCCCTAGTGAAAGGATCCTTGTTAGCCATTTTGATAAAGCAAAATAGATAAATCATATATGAAACTGAGAAAAAGAGAAATTTCATACTGCATCATTTCCAGCAACAAATGCTCCTGAAATTGCAGTGATACCCACAAGAAGACTCACAGGGATGACCAGTCTCTTAACTTTTGCAGCACCATTAACCCATGCCAATGACTCAGCTGGCGGTTCAGGCATCACTACAGAAAGAGCAGTCCAGAGAAGGCCACAATATATGACAAAGGCTGAGGTAAGATGAGCTGCGAGCCGGTAAGGGCTTACCCTTGGTTCAGCATATTCAGATTCAGGTTCCTGAGAATAGGAAATATAGGTAAAAATGTGAGCTACCAAATGGGCTTATAGAAAAAAACGCATTCCTAATTAACTTCATGTTCATTACCTCAAGACCACTTTTAACCATCCACCAGCCAATGAGTCCCTGCCCAGCCCCTAGTGCGAAGAAAGCTGAAAGCCTCACACCAAGACGTAGGGTGATAAATCCTTTACGTAAAAAATATGAAAATGGCAAAGCAAACATGACACCGAGTGCCCTTCCCCACATGCGATGTGCATATTCCATCCAATAAATGAATTTGAAATCTTCAAGAGTCATCCCCTTGTTTATGCTGAACAAATACACATAAAAGCACAAATGTACTTTTAAAAATGATGTACAATACAAAATACACCTATCAACTTACATGCAATTACGATAGTGAATGCTACCAGCAACTACTTGCATATACAAACACCATAGCTGGTTCATAGCAGCGCCCTAATATACACAAAAGAGTAAGCACTAACCGCTTATACTCAGGAGATTGCTTGTACTTCTCAAATTCAAGCGACCACTCTTCCTCCGATAGAGGGGGGAGGTTTCCAGAAAATTTCCAATCAGTCATAGAGAGACCAGAACGAGTAAGACGAGTTACTCCACCAAGGATGACCATGCTGAAAACCCAAGCAGCTGAACCAAAGAGCCAAATCCCAACAATTTTCTGAGCACGTGGCCCGGCTGTCACTAGTAGTTTCAATCCTGCTTTTTCAGCAGGAACTGAAGATGATGTGGACATATTCCTCATTGAGTATCTAAAGTATCCCTGCTACTCAATAATAACATAGGTCATGAGTTAGAAGCATAGACGTACTTATTCATGGCCATAGAAATTAGAAATGTACGCAGCACAAAAACAAGGAGCTTTCAGCATTTTAAATTCCAAAGCCACAAGAACAATGCAATTGTTCTTTTAGTGCTGAAAACAAAATCACTTTTTATAAGAAATTGTACCAATAATATACCCAATCTTCGATTACTTGACTCTTCATTTTAATATATTCAAGTGACACTCGGACAATGGAAAGGAGTTATAACTATTTCTTGACAAAAAAAAGAGTTGGACCAAAGTAAACATTAACGGTCGCATCACTGCATCACAGTCGCATTCTAAAGGTTTTTGAGGTTACAACGACCGAAATTTGACAGCCACAAACACATTTGCACAACCATTCAAATTTACAAACACCATATACACTAGTTTAAATGTTTCACTCATGACCAACAAGAATACCCTAGTCCATGCAACATACAATCTAATCTAGCTTACACCATTCAACGGGTTAACGAATTTTTCAAACTTTAAGGCTTGGTCATGAGAGGCAAAATATCTTCTTGTGAGTACTCTGCTATTCATCGTCGATCCTATGCTCAAATAAATGAGGAAGATTGCAAATTGTGTTTGAGACCCAACATAAACATCATCACATTTTATGATATGAAACAAATTCAATTTAGTAAAAGCGCATTCCCTACTCAATGACATATTTTCCTTTACAGTTTACGCACAAATTATAGATAAGTATGCAACGAATTCTAGGTCGTCTCCTAGAACTAGTGCGCCACATCACATAAATGTGGATTCCAATGAGTGAGGGTTTTACGTTTCACCTTCTAAACCTGAGTGTGGGGTTAATTACGCAAGTATCGCTAAGTCTATGTCTGAAGTTACACGCCACATCTATGAAGTGTGGGATCGAATGCACAAAGATTGCAAGTTTAAAGGATAAGAGAATAAGGAAAATAATTAAAACTAAGCTAACATATCTTTTGATATTTGAAATCCTTTAGGAAAGTACGTGGAGATGTAGATTTTAAAAAATATATAAATAAGTTAGCATTCTTTGTAGGTAAAAGACAAAGTAGGTTAGTAGAAAGGCTAGCACATTCAAAAGAGAAAAAAGTATGCAAATTGTGTATTTAGTGTGTAAAACTCAGAGAAATGGAGCTAGTAGCAGTTCTTAACATCTATGGATCTGAAGAGGCACGACCCCTATAAGTTTTTAGGCTGTTATAAAATAGCACAACAACAAAACGAAAGCCTTAATCTCAATTTGTAAGACTAGATCTTTCATATCATTATCCACTCCATTCTTCCATGAACTTTTTCGTAACCACCCTACATACCTATTCAAATCACCTCCGATATAGAGATTCTCATTCATTGGTGTGTTTCGTACCATTTCATTGAGATCCTCCCAAATTTTCTTTTTCAATGATTCCTTTATCCCCACTTGCAGTGCATAGGCACTTATGACATCCAAAATCTTTTTACCATGTATAATTTTTACTGCAACAATCTTATCATTCTTTTTGCATACCTCTACTATATCCTTAGATTTTCATTCATCCATAAAACATTAACTCCATTCCAATTTCTATCTTATCTTGAGCACCACAATTTATATTTTTGCCTCTCACCTATTATTGTTTTTGCCCTATCTCTAACCATTTTGTCTCTTATAGACATAAAAAGCTAATTTACCTCATTTTTATATCCACCCGCTTTAAAAACCAATCGGTCAAGCCAACGATGTTCCAAGATTCCATGAGCCTCTGTTTTCCTTAACTTCCTATACTTAAAACCTATGTGCCCATTCTCATTTGACATCAAACTCAAGCCATATTGCGCATCATTTCTAGAAGACGTCCTAGAATAAGTAAATATAATCTTGCTCATTTGACACCACATACTAAAATTAAGTCTATTATTTAAAATAAAAAAATGTGGCTTAACGGTTAAGTATAATTTTGAACTAGAGGCTGTAAGTTCAAATCTTAGCCTCTACTGATGATTGGACATAAAGATTGGCCCTTCTAATTCATGGTGTAAAATCCATTATTGATCGCTATTGATAGGAATTGCTATTGTGATTGATAAACGGTCAAACAATAATGCGTTAAGGTATACAAAATAAATGATAATAAACCTTGTGCATAAAAGAGAGATTAAATGCTATAGAAGCACTCGATAGAAAATTTTAGGAGTTAGATGTTGTAACGCAAAATATCCAAACATTGGGGTTTTGGATACGAAACGAGAAACGAGAAAGGGAAAACATTTGGAATTCTACATGTGTTCATTCTCTAAATTCCTAAGGTTTTAGATATGTTCTCTAACTTTGGCTATTGGTATTTGCAAATAATCCATGATTGTTTTTACATTTAGTTTGAAATCAAACAATCATATAACTGGATAACATTTATCGAATTTATTTTCTAGTTGACACCTAATACACACATGAGCATTATACTACAGAACAAAAACAACCAAACAAACTCATTTAAATGTTATTGGGATTTGAATTATACTGTACTTAAGTCTAAACAATTAATGTTAGAAAAGATAATTTTATTCATCATCATCATCCCAACAAGTCCCACCCAATGCAGGATCTAGAGAGGGTGGGAACGCAGGCAGACCCATAACCTCATCACGAGGAGGTTGTGATCGAAGGGAGCCCTTTAACTCGAGTATCGCCTAACATATGAAGTCCCTACAAGGGAAAAGTCCGCAAAAGAAAATAGAATACGGAAGAAACAAAACAGACGAACACAACACCATCCATGAAGACAAAACTAACCAAACTACAAGCGGAAAAACAGACTACGACAAGACTAAAAAAACTAATGAAACTCACATACACGGATCTGGCGTCTCCGACTCCTATCCCAAGTCAAGTCCCCCGAGAGGTGCAACTCACCCAAGTCTTTCCTAATTTGTTCTTCCCATATTTTTTCTAGGTCTTCCTCGACCTCCTTTATCATCGATTATAATGTTTTCTACTCTTCTCACTGGTGCATTTCTAGCTTTCTTTTGCACAAGACCAAACCACCTCAATCTTCCTTCACCCAACTATGTAGAAATTGAAGCGACCCCTAGCATCACTCTGATAACCTCATTCTTGATGCTATCCATTATGGTGTGGCCACACATCCATCTCAGCATACCCATCTCCGTAACTTTCATCTGTCTCTCATGAATTTTCTTAATGGGCTAACATTCCGTCCCATATAACAAGGTGGGCCTTATTACTACTCGATAGAATCTATTTTTTTAGTTTTGGTGAAAACTTCTTATCACATAGCACTCCAGTAGCCACATGACTTGTACTCGATGTGTTACATCTTCATCTATCTACCCATCACTTCGGATAATTGAGTCTAAATACTTGAACTTGGTTGAACTAACAATCTCATTACCTCCCACGGACACCCCTGTATCTCCCACTTATTCTTCCTTACTAAAATTGCATCTTATGTACTCTGTTTTGGTGCGACTTATGCGCAACTTTTTTCCTTTAAGAGCTATTCACCACTCCTCTAATTTTGCCTTGACTACTCTGGATTCTACTACGAGCACAATGTCGTCAGCAAACATGCACTAGGATACGATATCCCTGATATCCTTGGAAAGTTCATCAAGGATAGTAGCAAATAAGAAAGGGCTTAGAGCCAAATCCTAGTGTAGATCCACTTAAACAGGAAAATGTTTCTTAGCCCTATCGGTATCTAGATGCTAGTTATGCCTTCTTCATACATGTCTTGGATTCCCTTAAAATACCTCAATTGAATAGCTTTTTCTCCAAGGCCTATCCCATATAATGCTGGGTAGAACATTATCATAAGCTTTTTCCAAAACGATGAACACCATATCGTCTACACTTGTTTAATGTTACTCTCGATTACTCTCTCCCACAATTTCATCGCATGGCTGAGGAGTTTGATTCCTCTAATAGTGCCCACATGTTTGGACATCACCTTTGTTTTTTTAAAATTGGAATGAGTGTGCTACCCCTCCATTCATTCGGTATCTTAGTTGTTTTGAGGATAACATTGTCTTACCTCGTCTCTTGTTATGTCCTTAATTTTCCCAACTTCATGTTGTCCTTGAGGGTTGTGAGTCACATTTTCGACCTCCACTATTCCCCTTCCTCGTTGAAAAGTAAGGAGAAATAGTCTCGCCACCTTGTCTTGTTGTCCTCTTGCTTCAACAAAATTCTCCTACTTCATCAAAATTCTCCTGCTTCAACAAAATTCTCCCGTCTACATTCTTGATGTACTTCTGACTTGAGGTCTCGCCTCTTCCTAGCCCAGGCCTTTACGATCTTAAATATATAGGCTTCACCCTCTTTAGTGTCTAACGTCTTATAGAAATTGCCATAAGCTAAAGCTTTCCCTCAACTACTTTTTTTTGGTTTTTTTGCTGCTCGTTTGTCCTTTCTGTATCTCTCTCTCTCTTGTTAATTTGGTCTATTTCACTACGCAGTTCATAAGCTCCTTAAACTCTTAAACTTTTCCTTAATTTTAATCTGAACTTCGTCATTCAACTACCACGTATCCTTATATGCTTTTGGCTTCCTCTTCGACTCCCCAAGGGTCTCCTAGCAACCAATATGATGTTTTGCACCAAACTATCCCACTTTTATAACCAATATGATGTTTGGCTTCCTCTTCGACTCCCCAAGGATCTCTCTAGCAAACCCTATCGAGCTAATCTTCTGTGCGAATGTTGAGCGCACTTCATCTCTTAGGTTACCTATAAAAAAAGTTTCTTGAAAGTTCTCTTTTCAACAACTCTTTTCCGCATTCTTATAGCCAACACTAGTAAACATGGAGAGAATCCAGCTTCCCAAAACAACCTTACAATACATGCACATGGCACGATCCCCTCTTCGGACTAACACATAATCAATTTGGGTTTGACAGCCACCATTTCGATACATAATGAAGTGTTCGTCTTTCTTCCTAAAGTTGGAGTTTGCAACCAACATCTCGTGAGCTAAAGTAAACTCAAGCAGGCGTTCACCACTCTCGTTTCTTACCCCATATCCATATTCGTCATGCACCGTATCATAGCCATCCGGCAGGGTACCTATGTGTCCATCGAAATCTCCTCTTAAAATAATTTTTTCATCATTCGAAATAGCCTCTAACAAATCATCTAGGTTGTCCTAAAAATCTCTTGCTCTTTCAATCCTACTTGAGGCCCATATGCACTTATGATCGAGATCACATCTTCCCCTACTAGTATATTAATCAACATGATCCTATCATTACACTTCTTAACTTACACATGTCCTAGATCCTTTACAACTAGAATCCCGACCCCATTTCGCTAGCCATTTACGTCTACATACCACAACTTATACCCCTCTATCTCATATGCTCTCCCTCCTTCCACCTTGTCTCCTGAATGCATGCTACACAAATATTGTGATCCTTAAGTGCTTTCACAAGCTCTCTCGATGTCCCCTTAAGTGATCCAACATCGTTCACGAAATGCTTTATCCTACTACCTTGAAGACCCTAAGAAATTACACTCAACCCCAAAAGGAGAGCAACACTCCAAGATGAATAACAAACCAAAACAGACAACAACACTCCCAAGCTTAACTTAAAAAAGAGAGCTTAAAACAAATAAATAATAATAATAATAATAACACTAAAAGCAATTAAAAATAACAAATAGCACAATGATTCGTTTCAACACAAAAAACACCAAAACACTTCACTTATTTCATCGAACACTTGGTGTGCACCAATAGCACAATTCAACACTAACGCAATATCTTCAAAGCAATCATACTAATTACAATCAGTAGCATAAAACCATCCAACGCAACATAACAAGAAAACGCAAATCAATCAGCACAGAGAACAGAAATTCACTTCAAAGATCACATCAGAAAACATTCAATTCAAACAAAACAACCAAACAAAATACAACCTACAAAAAACAAAGTACGAATATTATCAGATTCTCAATCACCTAATACATTATATACACCATTACTCCCACTAGATTGAAATTCAAACAACTGAACAGAAAACAATCATAAAAAAAAGTAATAATGAATGCAAGGATTGAGCATACCAGATTAAGAGAGAGAAAGAGAGTCTCCAATGGCGACGAAAATGAAAAAAAATTTTGAGAGAATGAAAATCTAGTTAACTAAATTTACGTTTCCTAAATTTTGAAATCAAGTTAGATATTATTGCTAGTTACTTTTCAGTCATTATTAGAAAAGATGGCTTTGATTATCCAATAATCTAAGCAGGCAATAAACTAAAAAAAAAAAAAGAAAAAAAAAAGCACCAAACCAGGAAAAAAAAATCATAAAAATCAGATTAAAACATTAAAACTTAAGAAAAGTTAGGTTGATGAAATTGAAAAAGAAGGCTCAAGAATGATACCTTGGGCAAAGATCGTAGACCAGAAATGGCAGCATTTTTTGCGGTAATAGAAGCATGAGAAGCAATGGTGGATGAGAAAAGTCTGAAACATTCCTGAGAGGAAGATGTGGAAGCGGTAGAACTTAATGATCCCTTGACATCGTTGAAGAAGATTGAATTATTGAAAGCTTTACTAGTATTTCTCTTGAGCAAAAAAGATGCAAGTCTGTTCATCTCAAATCAAGGGTTTAGTGGTCTCAACAGCAAACACGAAAGAGGTTTTACTAAATTAGTATATAGACTTCACTTCACCTAAGCTAAGGGAAAGAACACACTTACACACAAATGATCTCGATTATTTAAAAAACAAAATGGAGTACATTTAACATCTATAAAAAATTACATTGGGTCATTTCTACTAGCTTAGTACACAAATGTTACATCATTCATAAAATATCCCAATTCTTAAACTTCGTTATCCTTTTCATTTTATCGCCAATTTTCAAATAAAATTACAAATTTACCTTTAAATTTTAAAAAAATTACGATTTTGCCACTGGACCTAAAGTTTCCTATATATACCACAATGTCACTAAAAATTTTCTTATCACACTTAAAAAACAAACTTACAAAAGCAAAATTTTGGAGCAAAAACTAAGAAGTTCAATCCGCAAACAATTAATCGAGGTAATTTTTCTTTCCAATCTTATTATTTCAAAATTAAAAAAAAAAATTAAACGAGTCGCACAGATCTGGGCGACCACACCCCGGTCCAATCGCAGAAAAAACCGCGGCTGGACCCCGGTCCAGTCTCACAAAATTGTGCAACTGAACCGGGGTCCAGCCGCGATTTTTTTTGCGACTGGACCGGGGTGTGGTCGCCCAGATCTGTGCGATTCATTTTTTTTTCCGTTTTTTTGTGAGTAATTATTATTATTTTTAATTATATTTATTATTTTTATTATTATTATTATTACTGTTATTATTATTATTTTTATTATTTATTGTTATTATTGTTTTTGTTGTTATTGTTAATGTTATTAAATTTTCCTTTGATTTTATTTTTAATTATTGTTTTTGTTATTAGTGTTATAATTATTGTTATTGTTTGTGTTATTATTGTTATGATTATTATTAATGTTATTTTTTTTGTTAATATTATTTTTATTATTATTATTATTATGATTATTGTGAATTTAGAAAATTAATTACAATAATATTATTAATAATCCTAATAATAAATATGTTGTAACATTATGTTTGTTGGTAATGATTAGGTAAATTATGTTGTTGCTAATTAATTATTGTTTTTTCATGTGGTTAATTTAACGTAATGTTTGATTATGTTCATTTATTATTAATATTTACTTAAATTATCAAAAATTGTAGTAAATGGCTGGTAATCAAGGAAGAGGAAAGGGTTTTTATAGAAACTTGTTGAGCGGTAATAGTTCTAGGCCTACCTTACTCAGAGGGGACCCGCATGAGAAGGGAGTAACAGGTTCAGCTAGAAGGGCTAGGCAGGAAGAGGCTGCCAGACACAGTATTGCCCAACGGTCGAGTGCGCTGGACCTAGTGCGAACCCCTCTTGAGGACCAGGTTAGTAGCATGCAGAGTAGTTGGGGGGTTTCAAGTGATGATGATAATGTTGCTGATGATGTTGAATACAAAGCTCCTGATTTTCGGCCAGTGGACTAGACTATTGTCCGGGGGCGCGACGGGAGATTCGCACGTGGCGGCCCTAGTTCTTCAGCCCCCTCTGAGCGTGCCTAATATTATATATCTGATTTATGCTAATAAAAATATCAGGAAAATTTTCTCTAATAGAAGTCATAATAAAGGCCGGTTGTATTCCGGTTGCACTAAGCTGTCGTATGTTCTCCCGAATATCTACGTTGATTCTATTCACCCTTACATGACCATCTCTGTACACTAAGAACGGGTGGTTATGTTTTCCTTTTTCACCAGGAGACACCCTTACCGTCCAAAGTCTTTCTCTTGGTTTATGACTACTTGCTATAATCAAAAATTTACACCCACAACTTCTACTTTTAGAACCAGGTCGGGCAGTATTATCTAAATTATGTACATCACCCCTAATATTGCCATAGCGGTGACATCTTAAATACACACTAACTCTAGAATGTCCTTCTTTTTTTTATAAGAAGCACGTGTAAATTGAAAACCAATTGTTATTGCTATCGCATCGACCCAACTATGTAACTCATCTAAGGAAATAAATTCCCTATCCGTAACAAAGCTACCGGAGTAACATACGTTGTCTCTGAAGTTTCAAACTCCTGCAAATTTTAAATATAAATAACATAAATTAATTACATTAATAATGAAAATATAAATAATAATATAACAAAAATTAATAAAAATACTAATACTAAAAAAACTTTAATAATAATAATAATAATAATAATACTAATAATAATAATAATAATAATAATAATAATAATAATAATAACAATAATAAAAAAATTACGACAAATAAAATTAATAATAACAAATATAAAGTTTTGTGCGACTGAACCATGGTTTAGTCGCCCAGTTTGGTGCGATTCTTTTTTTTTAAACACATTTCCAACGATTCAAATCGAAAAATTTACGTACCGGATCCAATTAATAATCGTTTTCGTTAGCCCTAGTTAATCGATTACAAGTAATAGCTTGTTTAAAATCGAACAACGTTTTTAGAGAGTTTTTAGAAAGATAGTACCGTGTTTGAATTCGTATTTCATACAAGAACGCGTCTGAGAATTCGATATACATAGACAAATCTTCGGGATTAAAGTGTTAATAGTGTTATTAAATGTGATTTACATTGTTAATTAAGTTTTAAGTCCAGTGTCAATTTTGTAAATTTTTAAACTTTAGGGGCAAATTTGTAATTTCAAGGGGGTGGCGATAGAATGAAAAGGGGTGGAAAAATTTAGTAACTCCCTAAAATATAATCCGATTAGTATAAAAATACGTGTAATAAATTGTTATATACTTCCTCCGTTTTGAAATACTCGCTACATTTCAATTATGGGTACTGTTCATTATTCAAACTTATTTTATGTATTGCGATTAATGTGTAAGTAAAAAATATAGTCAAGTGGGATCCTGTTTGAATTGTCTAATCGTACACTTTAATAATATTAATTTTTTATAATTTTTAGATGTGTAGAATTCAACATATAAATAAATAAAATAATACATTGAAATGCTTAAAAAGTCAAATGTACTGAATATAATGGAACGGAGGAAGTATGTTACAAGTTAGGCAACTTGTGTTTCATGCTTAAAATCACTTGTGTACTTGTATGAAATATTTAATTTATTCCCATCATGGTTAAATAAAATGCTCAGGTAATTATTAAAATTTTCTCAAATTGTTATGGATAGTTGCTCAACTTTAATTTTTACCTCTAAAGTTTATGTTACTTGTTACGGTTCATAACTACATTAAAAACTAACAAGTTTCTAATCACCGTAGAAATTTTCAAATTACTATCATCACTAATTAAATTATAATTAGTAACGAAAAAAATATATATATAAAATTAGGTACTAAAAACGACTAATGAAATCTCATTGATAATGCAACTGTTTCAACTTGCTAACTTCCATTGATGCCTTTTGAAGTGCTACTTCATCAAGGACAAAGAAGAAGTATTTAATGTTTGTTGAAGAGAAAATGATTGAAAAAAAGTGTGGTAGGAGCATTCAGACATTAAAAACTAATAATGATCTTGAATTTGTTGATGGTAAATTTCTTCAATATTGTTTTAAAGAAGGGATTATTTGTCATAGAACGTGTGCGGGAAGACCACAACACAAAATGGTATTGCAGAGAAAACGAATAAGACATTGTTGAAAAGGGCAAGGTGTATGTTAAACCAAGAAAAATTGGGGAAGCGCTTTTAGTCGAAGTGGTGGCTATGGCATGTTATTGATCAATCAATCGGCTCATATTGCCTTGATGTTCAAGTCTCCCCAAGAAGTGTGGTACAACACTTCAGTAAATTATTCTTGATTAGTATTTATACAAATTTTATATAGTCTTATATAAATGAAGAACTTATCAAAAAATATCCAATATTTTTATGATTTTTCAACAATAATATCACTTATTGATTAATCATGAATAATCTGAATATTGGTCTCATATTAAGCTTCGATAATTTACCAAATAACAAAAGTAAAAAATATTTTTTTAAAATGTAAATGTATATGACTTTATCAATTTATATTACCATAATATAGTCCAAGAAAAAAAATTATTAGATACATTGATTGTATCCTGGTAAAGCAAAATATATATTGATATTACAACTTTATACCCAATATATGTGAGATCAAATAAAAATTTAATTTTTACATAATCCTAAATTCTCCAAGTTATAAGTATATAGCTATCTCTTCTAACATATTCAACTACCAAAGTCTCATTTATAAATATAGCCCATATTTTGTACCATATAATTTATTTTTTTGATTTGACTTTTATTGTCAAATGACGCTATGTTTGATCATTAACATCTTAATACTTATCATGATTTTAGTGATATGTTATCAAGTTTTGAATCAGGTCAAGAGTATTTGGAAAAGGTTATAATTTCTTTTATATTGTTTGAATGCAAATCAAACATTTTTCAAAATTTGAAAAATTAGTGGGGAATGATGTGTGACTGATTTATTGTATTTATATTGCAATTGTGAGAGTTATTATAATTTAAATGTGAATTTATGAAAAGTATATTTTTTTTAATATAGATGATTATAATTATTATTTGAATATTAAAGCTCTAATTAACATCTTTTGAAATAAATTCAAAGCAAGCTACATAGCAACATTTAAAGCTCTTCAACTCTAATTCTCCAACTGGCATGTGGCAAGTTGGTTGTTGAATTAGAGTATAACTAGGATAGATACCCGTGCAATGCACAGATTTTTAAATACATTAATATTTTAATGAAATTTTAGATTGCAAACCATACTTCACATTTTTCTTAGAATTCAAAATTGTATTTATGGTAGTCTAACAATATAAATAACTAATTTTAATGATCAATTAATTGAATTTTATGTCATTTTAGTTTTAAATAACAATTGATGGAAAAAGTGACTATTATGTACTTTAAGTAATTTCCTAAATTGCTGTATAATTTTATACACAGTGTAATTTTGCAGTATAATTTTCTAACTTGTATAATTTCAATTTCACTGGAGTAAATGTAATTTATTCCGTATTATAATAATCTACGCCGGTGTAATTCTAGTATTTTATCAAACAATATAATTTTCTACACAATACATTATCTATTTGCCATTATAATTTTTTAAATAGTGCATTTATATACAACTTTATCTTTGGAATAATTATGATTTATTGCATCCATTAATATATGAGTTTTTTCGAAAATATAAATTTGTAAATACGATAAATGTAAAAAATACAAATCAGTCAAATTCTATTAATACTGACCAATGAAAAAAAGACAAATAGCTTGCTCACAATCAAACTTCCTTATTGCAATTATACAATAAAATTAATAAAATGTATGATATGTTACTATATATGATAGTAGTGCTGTCGCCCACGTGATGCCCACCTACCGCCTCCATACTACCATCGCCATTCTATTCATCATCATAGACTATTATAAATATTAAAAAAAGCGAAGCCTTATTGCGTGATTTGTTCCTCGTAGACAGAAGCCACAAAATTACTCCATAAACTTGCCTAAAGCTTTAATTTCGACAGGTTCAAAGTGCCAATAGCTATTATCTCTGGAGCCCATTTCGGGGTCGTATTTGAAAACTGACACAATACTTCTCCTATTCTATTCAATTTGCATTAATTCTTACTTTAGATTGTCCCATTTTTATGCATTATTTCTTTGTTCGGATATGAATCACATTATCTTCTTTTAAATTAACTATAAATTTAAACTCTTTTTTAATATCATCTATATAATTCATTCTTTATCTTCATTTAATATTAAATTTTCACAATTTTTCATATTTTCCTTAAAAATTACCGTCTTCTTTTTCAATCTCATGGGGATAGATGGAGTACTTTTTGCATCACATCCAATTGTGTCACTGATCCAATTATGAACAGCCCACAATCCAACACAAACCATGAGGAGCATAATTGGATCAACATCATTGCTGAACCTACTGCTACTGATCTATACATTGCTGAATCTACTGACGTGGGTATGAAAACTAAGGAAGACCATCTCCAATCTAGACCAAACATGAGTATCAAAGCATGGCAAGACCAGGAGGAATCAATAGAGGACCTCTCAGAAACAAACAAGCAAAACAGAAGCCTGCATCATGACCATCAGACAACAGGATAGACAGAACGACAAATTGTCTGTCAGCCTACCTTGAACAGCGTTGAGAGCCCAATCTGGTACATGAAAGAACGTGGAAACTTGGAAGAGGGCATCTCTATATATGGACCAAGAAGTCAGGGTCCAAGAACAATGCTGATAATACTCATAGAATCCACAAACTTAGCTGCAAGGTCCCTTGTTCGTCAGTTTTATGAAGAAGCTGATACTTAACATAAATAGGCTGTTTTGCATTCTGTTTTGATTGTCATGTAATACACGCGCTTTAATAATTAAGCACGGAGGTAGTTATGTTTGTTAGGCACCTGAAAATAGCCGTTAGAGTCCTATATAAAGGGACACCCTCATTTGTATCAACACATTCAGATTATTCAATACAGATTTTCTTCAAGTAATTGTTTTCAATTGCTGTTATGAGTAAATCCTTTGTGAGTGAAGCAAAGTGAGTATTCAGGTTTATTCCACAAGAATTGAGAGAGTGAATTTCAATTTAAGTGTTAGGAAGAGGCCAATCGATTAATTGAAGATCATTTGTCTCTATCCACGACATAGGAACCCTTCCTTGGAGTTGTTCTGGCCAACCTTCTGTTTTGTCATTCAAAACAGAAGGCTTGTGTGTGTGTGTCATTGTGTCAAGATCAGTCTTGACATTGGTTCTTGGAAGGAATTATCTTGTTCTTGGAGTATTTAATCCAATCACGCATCAGTCACAAACTTTATACAATCGACACCCAAGAGATCGAGTATTTTGCAGTAGTGATGGTTAGTTGAAAGGTCAAATGTCGTAAATCTTCAATAGTTACAATCATTACTTAGCATCTATATCTACCTTTATATAAAGAATCTTTCGTACTCAAACTTTAAAGGAAATAGTATAATATCAATAGCATAGGGAAACAGAAGGGTATTATTTTTCTCACATTTTATCCCTTTTAGCATTTTCTCTAAATTTCTTCCCACTTTATTCTACTTCTTTCGTTCCATATTAGTTACAATGTTAAGGTTTGTGACACTATTCATTTACAACTTTTAATTTGTGATTAAGTTTTAATATATAAGTTAAAACATAGGCAAATGAGATCTTACTTGATTTATTTTGTTCCAAAGATTTTAATATTAAATTTTTATAATTTTTAATTATACGTAATTAGAGATACTAAATATTGAATCAGTGTATTGGACTGCGTGATAAAGCAAATATTGCAAGTATTTTGAAACGGAGGAAGTATTATATCTGCACTAGCTTGATATTTTTTTTCACAATGTGTCGTAAGTATTTCAGAACCCAATCCTTAAAGTTCGCCACCCCTTTTCATTTTTTCGCCACCCCCCTCTAAAATTACGTATTTGCCCCTGTAGTTAAAAAAATTACAAAAATGCCACTCTTTACAAATTTCTTATTTATAATAATAATAATAATAATAATAATAATAATAATAATAATAATAATAATAAAAACAATAATAAAATTAAATAATAATAATAAATAAAATTAATAATAATAATAACATTAATAATAATAATAATAATAATAATAATAATAATAATAATAATAATAATAATAATAATAATAATAATAATAAAAACAATAATAATAATAATAATAATAATAATAACAACAATAATAAAATTAAATAATAATAATTATTATTCAAAAAAAAAAAAAAAAAAGTTGAGTCGCACAAAATTGGGCGACTGAACCTAGGTCGAGTCGCCCAGATCTGGGCGACTGAACCTAGGTCGAGTCGCCCAAAATTGGGCGACTCAATTTTTATTTTTTTTATTTTTTTTTCTTTTTGGAAAATAATAATAATAATAATAATAATAATATTAATACAAATAATAATAATTTATAGATTAATGTGGTCTATTAGCTCAGTTGGTTAGAGCGTTGTGCTATTAACGTGAAGGTATCTCGAACTTGAGACCTTCACGTTAATAGCACAACGCTCTAACCAACTGAGCTAATAGACCACATTAATCTATAAATTATTATTATTTGTATTAATATTATTATTATTATTATTATTTTCCAAAAAGAAAAAAAAAAAAAAAAAAAAAAATTTGAGTCGCCCAATTTTGGGCGACTCGACCTAGGTTCAGTCGCCCAGATCTGGGCGACTCGACCTAGGTTCAGTCGCCCAATTTTGTGCGACTCAACTTTTTTTTTTTTTTTTTTGAATAATAATTATTATTATTTAATTTTATTATTGTTGTTATTATTATTATTATTATTATTATTATAAATAAAAAATTTGAAATGAGTGGCAAAATTGTAATTTTTAAAAAATCAGGGGCAAATTCGTACTTTCATTTGGAGGGGGGTGGCGAAAAAATGAAAAGGGTGGCGAAGTTTAGCAACACCCTTTCAGAATGGAGGTAGTATCTGAAAACTAATGATGAGAAAATAAACGTGGAAAATGCAAGATAATTCCTTTCTGTTTGGTCGTTATTTGAAAAGCATCTTACATAACTTCAGTATCTCCACCCAACCAGGCCATACATTAACAATCGAGTGAATACGTAAATCTATGAGGCCCAAGTTTGAGTGGCTTATAATTTTTCTATGGATTTTAAAATTTATTTGTTTATTATGTTATTATTGAATATTGATATAGAGAGGATAGATATCTTGATTTTCTTCAAATGGGTTATTATTTAAAATTATTAAGGAAATAACTCAACACGATTAGATTCATGGTTCTAAATTGTACTTCATCTCTCTGGTAATCTTGTTTACCTATTTATTACACCTATTTATTCTGTGTCTTATTCATGAACTACAAATTCAGAAAATAATTTTTAAAAAGTGGTGTGTTTAATTTAAAGAGATTAAAAGAGTATTGGGAATATTTGGTAATATTGTGATTGATATCAATATTAGTTATATAGCAACAATATCATATGACATGCTTGGATGTAAACAAGAATAAATCGTAAACAAGGATGTTTAAGAAAAACATTTTTCAGAAAATATACATGATACTCATTCTTTCAAAGAGTAAGATGTTATGACTATCACTTCATATGACATGCTTGGATGTATATAGGCAACCTATATCTTCATTATCATTATCATATCTGACCTGTCGTTAATAATTATTTGATTGTATATTAGCTTAAAATATTACTCTTATCATCTATATGAGTTTGATATATTTTTTATTTTGATCTCTCCATTTAATTCCAATTCAATTCTACTATAGGCATGGTGCTACATTTTTTTTACGTTCTTCTATAAACTCATTCTCTCTTTTAAACTCATCAAGATATGTAGATAGGTTGACGAACAAGTTTTTAATCAAGTTATTTTTGATCAGTTTATATTCAAGTCGTGTCATTTTTAAATAGAGTTTATTTGAGTCAACCCAACGAGTTAAGAATTTTATAAAAAATTATTTTACCTTTATAATTTTCTTAAAAACATATATATTTAAGATTGTTGTATTTGTTGTGGAACAAAATATATGATTTTAAAGTTACAACAATGATATGTTGAATCAACATACTAAAGTATACTAGAAATATCGTAGTTTCTGAATAAAAATCATAAGTGAAAATTAAAAGGATGATGTTATAGTAATAATTAAACTTATTTGATTAATTATTTATTAGTGATGATTTTACCTTAATACACTTTGACTTTCTATTGATCTTGACTCTTAATAAAGGGGCTTTTACGACTTTTCAATCTAATTGCTTGGTTACCAAGTAAGTAACCTCCCTAACCCAAAAATAACTACCCAATACTTACCACTTTCCTCCACTACCCTCCGTCTACCCATAATGTCCTACTTTTCTTTGGTATAACTCCCTCTTTGTGATTATAAATGTGTTACTTGTATCATTTCGCACCGGACGTTCATAAATACCATACCGAAACTTTGCCTAAATCTCTACTTATTATCATCTTTATCAATATACCAAACTATAATCAACCAACATCCCCATATATACAGTCTTGCATTCAATCTATTATTGTTCATTCATTAATCTCTCCTGACTTGAGCGTCGGAGGGGTTTTTCGGGAGATCATCAAAGCTAACGTGTTTTGTTGCAGGACTTCAGGTTACTTCCGCAGAAGAATTACATCACACTTTCAGTTCGTTGACCATTGACTTTGATAACGCTTCCACTTCAGGTATTTTAAATGTCTTTTGCACTTCTTCGTTTCATTACCGAAACGGCCAACAAAATAAGAAAATATATAAAAATGATTGAAATCGGAATTAATACGGTCGAATTTGACCTAGTCTTTCCCAAGTACTTTTGTGTGACGTTCTTTTCACACATTACGAGTGGAAGTTTTGAAATTATGACGGGCTAGCAGTTAACCTGGACGGTATAAAACCGTATCACACAGACCACATACCTTCCATTCCATTTCATAATTATAGTCTTCATTAGCTTCCTCCTTGTTTTGAATCCAATGGCAATCGTGAGCAAAGTGTTGGTGATCGGAGGGAGTGGATACATCGGAAAATACATTGTAGAAGCAAGTGTTAAGAACGGACACCAAACATATGCGCTTCTCCGGGAACAAACATTTTCTCAACCTCACATTCAAGATTATTTCCTGAGGCTTGGTGTCCATCTTATTCATGTATGTTCACCTCACTTATTCTACCCAATTATTTTTCCTTTCAGTTTTGATTTTCATTTTACTATAATTCCTTTTCTCTTCTTTTATCCTCTAACATTAATTTATGCCTTAGTGTTTGGATCAAATGGTATATATTTGCAAAGGTATATACGTTGCAAATCAATTAGGTGGCAACTCCACTTGAGTCTTTTCACTCTTGAAAATATATGTATATTAGCTATGTATAGCTAAGGAAAAGTGATACTCCCTTCTATTCACCATAGGAGTCTCATTTGATTTTTCACGGATTTTAAGGAGAGTCAAAAGTGGGACCCTAAGGGTAGAAAAGAGAGTGGTATTATGGGTTTTTTTAATGTAAGAAAGGAAAATTAGTATGGATAATGGAGGGTATAATTGAAAATATGATAAAGTTACTAAGAACATATAAGTCAAAAACCCATACCAAAAATAGAAATGAGACAATTAAGGTGACTTGACCATAAAAAGAAATAGGACACGTAAGCAGAATAGAAGGTAGTATAATGTTTTACATAGTACCCTCTTGATATAGAAAATTGGAACCAATATTTTAAATTCAAAGTAGTATATTGTTACAGTCGAAAATATCAATTAATTTGAACAAGTATAAATATATAATTAGATATGAAGACTAAAATTAAATTTCTTGATCAAAAAACAACTATTAGACATTTCTAAGCTTAATATGCAACTTATTTGTTAATGGAAATTGGAAATAAAAAATTATATAGTAACACTTATTATTTGATGAAAATCTTTTATCATTATTGGCTGAAAAATTAGGTTGGGATAATTGAATAATTAAGTAATGGGTTATAGTTATTAGCTGATAATGATAAAGGGGTAATTACATTTGATAATTTAAACAACAATTATTTTTGTGAGAGACCGTCTCTTTGAGAGACGACATCAAAACAAGAACTTCACATTTTTATTTTCTCTTTAATTTGTATTAATTGTGTTATTTAACCTATTTTTTATGTATCTTTCGGAGATATTGTCTTTCACAATAATTTGTATTTAAAAAAAATATTGGTCAATTATATTGGTTTTGACTTTGTTTTTTTTTAAATTAAAGGTATAAATTAAGGGGGCGTTAGTTACATGGAAATGTGATGAATTTGAGGATAAAAAGGCGGAATTGAAATTAAAAATTGATTGCTGAAAAATGTTAAAATATAATTTATTTTCTTATCTGATATATTAATGTGAATGATTTGAGAATTGTAATATCTCTTGTTTGATCACTTTCTTATGGCCAAATTTCGGTGGGGTTCGATAGAGGGTAGTATTAAGGTGCACTGGCATAGTTGGGTTAAATTATGCTTGCCCAAAATGAAACGGGGAATGGATTTTTGGGGACTCAAAAAGTTTTTAACCAGGCTCTTCTTGCTAAGCAAGCCTGGAGACTATTAGAAGGAGTAAACAATGGCTCTTGTCATATTCAAAGCAAGACATTTTAAAATTTCTGACTTCTTAAAGGCGAGGAGAGGTATGATCCTAGCTAAATTTGGAGTAGTATATGGGAAGCTAAGTCTCAGCTGATCGAGGGCTTAGGATGGTGTATAGGTAATGGATCTTCTGTCTCCGCTCTTAAAGATAGATAGATCCAATTGGGTTACTCCTTTTGTGGTCAGGATCATAGTTTGATTACTTCTGGCAATTTTCCTGTTACTGATCGCATTGATTTTGATAGAGCATATGGGGGGCTAAGTAAGTTCGACAAACAAACATGTGATGTTATTCTTTCTCTTTCTCTCTCGTCTCATTTCTGTACTGACAGATTGTTCTGATGGCAGAACAAAGATGGTTTGTACTCGGTTAAATCTGGGTATAGACTTGGTATGACGGATTCTGCAAGTTAATGCCCACAGTGTGTGCTCTCCTCTCAACAAATACTAGGACTATGTCTAGAATGTCTCGAGTCCTCCAAACCCCAACCATTTTCTTAGGAGAGCTTATAAAGGCTCCCTTGCGGTTAATGAGGTTTGTTTCAACAACAAATGCATCCCTTCTTCCAATTTCTCTAGATACTCTACTGCTCCTAAATCTATTCTTCATGCTCTGGTGGATTGTCCTTGTCTCAGATCTTTCTGGGTCCAAAATCTTGATGCTAGTCTTATTGATGAGGCTAGAAAGTCCTCGTTTTTTGACTTATGTTCATGGCTCTTCGATCATGCTGTTAAAGTGGATCTTTCCCAAACAGCAGCTAAATTTGTTTCTCTTACCCAGCAGTACACAACTCATAAAAGCAAGCTGCTACCTAATGCATGGGGTCCAACTTGGGCATTTATCAGTCATGATATGTGCCAAAAATTGAATGGATTAAAGTTAATTTTGATGCGTTTGTGGGTGTGCATATAAGAGGTTCAAAGGTTGAGATTCGAGATGAAGCGGAAGGGCTAATTGATGTTGGGGGTCTGAAGGTTTAATAATCAATAGAGTGTGGAGTGTAGTGAAGCTACAAACTTTGTATAGTTTGGAATTGGCTTTAAGGCTTAGTTACAACAAAATTCAACTTGAAGGAGACTTGTCAAATATGTGATCTCCAACATTGCTAGGGGCTTCAAGGGTACTGCTCCTTTGTTTTTCTTGTTTATCAAAGTATTTTTCCTTTGTCCCAGTCCTTTTGTTGACTTTAATATTAGTTTTGTTTGTAAAAATAGTAACTCTCTAGCTCACTTGGTAGCTAGATGGGAAATCAATAGTTTCAATTAGAGATGTAAAAAAATAGACCTGACCTGTAATACCGTCTGAAATCGACCTGTATTCGACCTGTTGGTTGACCCGAGGTGCGGGGACCTGTAATCGACCGAAACTCGACCTGATGTTGACCCGTAACCCAACATGTACCCAATTATTTTAGACCCATAATCGACCGGCACCCAACTTGAGCACAACCCATACCCGAGATTAACCCGACAATATGGTTAACCGAACTCGATTTGCACCCGACCTGATACAACTCCAACCCGCCTTTAACCCGATAAGTACTCGACATAATCCCACCCGAAACGACCCACAATCTACGTCCAAGATTAACCTGACAATGTGGTTAACCGAACTCAATTTGCACCCGTCCTATTGCAACTCAAACCCCTCTTTAACTCGATAAGCACTTGACATAATTCCATCCGAAATGACTCGAAACTTGTATTTGACCTAATTTGCAATTGACAAAAATTATCAAATCGTGAGCAATTAGTAACTATAATATTTTTAAGGAGGTGGTTTTTAGGGGGTGGAATAGTGGGAATGAAAGTGGGAACGGTAACGGTTGAAGGCGAAGATGCCATGCGTCTTATTCAGTTTTATGAATTTTTTCTGAAAACTGTTATAATCCTTTGTACCAATTGACAATTTCAGGGTCCTTTCACCATACTAAAAGATCGTTGCATTTTTATATTTTTTATTATGAGCTAGACTAAGGAAAGAATAAGGGACAAACTTGGGATGTATAGTTTGTCCTTTATCCCATCCTTTTATTCTGTGTCACTTTTTATTTTAATTTTTTTACTAATTATATTTTATTTTATTTTTGATAATAATCTCATATTTATTATTTATTATTATTATTATTATTATAAACGTTGTCTCAGTCATATAGCCTTATTAGCTTTTGGCACAAAGACTAATAAAATGAGCATAGTAAATTAAAATAGTGGGATATTTATAGATTAAAGAGAATATATAAAATTAAAATTGATGAGATCATATAAGGTAAAAGAACTATAAATTTATATGTGTAAGTTTGTTTAGCTAAAACAATTTCGGTTTTGGAAAAACAAATGTTGGATTCAACTGAATCAAATCTTTTCGGCTAAACTTAAGTTTGGTTCAGCTACATTAAGTTTTATTCATCTAAAAAATAGTTTGATTCAACTGCATCAAGTATAGTTTAGCTAAGAATAAGTTTTCTTCAGCTTAATCAAGTTTGGTTTAGATAAATAAAAGTTTGATTTAGCTAAATCAAGCTTAGTTCAACAAAAAAAGTTTGATTAAGCTAAATCAAATTATTTAGCAAAAAATAACTAAATCAAGTTTTGTTCATCTAAATATAGTTTGATTCAACTGTATCAAGTTTAATTCAACTAATATAAATTTGATTCAATTAAATCAAGATTAATTTAGTTAAAATTAAACAGTAAATATAGGCCCACAATCAAATCTTATCGACTTTATCTTAGGCTGAACCAAATTTGTCTAATAACCGACAACTTAATTAACCAACTACAGCTCGTCATGCTCCAATCACAAACGATTGCAACTTGAATAAATTGTATAATAAAAATAAAGTTCAATCCACATAAACTCAACTGCATTGAATTTTAACCGACCCAAATCTGAAGAATAACTGAATGCCCAACTCAAAAACGATATAATCAATCCGAAGTTAACCCGAACCCAAAATAACCCGACTTGATGCTAACCTAAAACAAAAAATGACCCGACACATAGTTTAACCAAACTCGATTCGACCTACAGTATATAGCCGATCTAGATTCGAACTGTATTAATCGAACCCGATACAAATCCAAACCGAATTTGGCCTAATCAGAAACCGAAAACGACCTAGTGTGGTATTAACCCGATATAGACCCATACTCGATTAGACCCGTAACTGAATCCACCCGATTCGAAGCGTTGAATTACCTGGGAAAACCCGAACCAATAAAATCCGATTCAAAACCCGATAGAGTAACCGAATTTACAACCCTAGTTTCATTGAACGTGTTTGTATGGATCCTTTCCCACCAAGTCTTAGTACTTTTGACTAGCTTGGATTTAATTTAATGGACAAAATACAATACTTACACCTAACAATAATTAAATTGTAGAAATCATTTTATTGTAGATATTATAGGTGATTAACATGGGAATCAAAGTAGCTAATCATATTGAATAAATTAATTATAGAGATACCATCGACTAATTCATTAAAAATGTTGATGTAAATAGAAGGAACTCAATGAAAAATAATATTTATATGAAAATAAGATCGTTATGATGTGTTAACGACAACTATATTGTAGCCGATCCTTAAACATCGCCATCATTTTCATTTTATCGTCACGCTCCTTCCTATTGAAATTACGAATTTGCCCCTAAATTTTAAAAAATTACGATTTTGCCACTGGACTTAAAATTTCCTATATATATATATACCCCAATCTCACTAAAAACTTTTCTTATAACACTCAAAAAACAATCTTACAACATCAAATTTTTGGAGCAAAAACTAAGAAATTCAATCCGCAAACAATTAATAGAGGTAATTTATTTTCGAATCGTATTATTTTAATTTTTTTTTAAAAGGAGGAAGTCGCAGAAAAATCCGCGACCCAGCAGCGGTTTAGTCGCAAGAAAAACCGCGGCTGGACCGCGGATCAGTCGCACAAAACGTGCAACTGAACCGTGGTCTAGCCGCGATTTTTCCTGCGACTGAACCGCTACTAGGTCGCGGATTTTTCTGCGACTGATTTATAATTTTTTTTTTTCCATTTTTTATGAATAATTGTTATTATTTTTATTTATATTATTATTGTTATTATTATTCCTGTTATTATTATTATTATTATTGTTATTATTATTGTGATTGTTATTATTATTATTAAATTTTTATTTTTATTTTAATTATTAATTTATTATTTTAAATATGTTTATTATAATAATAATAATTATTATTATTTTTAACTTTTTTATATTTTCTTGAATATTATTTTTATTATTGTTGTTGGTGGCGACTGTTTGTTTTTATTTATTTTTTTTTTGTTTTTAAGAATAATAATTATTATTTTTATTTATATTATTATTGTTATTATTATTATTATTATTACTGTTATTATTATTATTTTTACTATTATATTATTATTATAGTGATTGTTATTCTTATTATTATTAAATTTTTATTTTTGTTTTAATTATTAATTTATTATTTTAAATATGTTTGTTATTATTATTATTATTATTATTATTATTATTATTATTATTATTATTATTATTATTATTATTAACTTTTTTATATTCTTTTGAATATTATTTTTATTATTATTGTTGGTGATGTTGTTGTTGTTGTTATTGTTAATGTTATTAAATTTTCCCTTAATTTTATTTTTAATTATTGTTTTTGTTATTAGTGTTATGATTATTATTATTGTTTGTGTTATTATTGTTATGATTATTATTAATGTTATTATCTTTGTTAATATTGTTATTATTATTATTATGATTATTGTCAATTTAAAAAATTAAATACAATAATAATAATAATAATAAATAATAATAATAATAAATATGTTGTAACATTATATTTATTGATAATGATTAGTTAAATTTTGTTGTTGCTAATTAATTATTGTTTTTTGTTCATGTGGTTAATTTAACATAACGTTTGATTATGTTGATTTATTATTAATATTTACTTAAATTATCAAAAAAGTGTAGTAAATGACTGGTAATCAAGGAAAAGGAAAGGGTTTTTTTAGACACTTGTTGAGCGGTAATAGTTCTAGGCCTACCCTGCTCAGAGGGGACCCTCATGAGGGGGGTGTAACGGGTTCTGCTAGGAGGGTTAGGTAGGAAGAGGCTGTCAGACACAGTATGGCCCAAAGGTCGAGTGTGCTGGACCTAGTGCGAACCCCTTTTGATGACTAGGCTAGCAGCCTCCAGAGTAGTTGGGGGGTTTCTAGCGATAATGATGATGCTGATGATGTTGAGTACGTAGGCGATGTTATTCGCCCAGTGGAGTGGACTGTTGTCCGGGGGTCCGACGAGAGATTCGCACGTACCGGCCCTAGTTCTTCAAGCGCATCTGAGCGCGCCGGACGTAGTCACGTCGATAATGAACCGCCACGGGGGAGCAGACGCTCACAGTCCGCTGGCACGGACTGGTTAGTCACATCGCCTCAGCCCGGGGGGTCGACAGTTACGCGATTGATACCTAGCTATGGGGGGCACATAGCTAAACTTATTTTTGACGGCTCCGAGCGTACGCCTCCAGTTCTATAATGCCGTAGTAGGAAGAGACTGTTGGAGGCCATCATCGGTCTGAGGGATATAACCGATGCGCTGTACGATGTTCTACCTGCTACTCCCCTCGGTCGTCTACCGTACATTATGCACCAGCACATCGACTGTGCTTTGATATCGGCCTTTGTGGAGAGGTGGCAGCCGGATACGAACACCTTCCACATGCCATGGGGGGAGATGACGATTATGTTGCATGACGTGCAACGCATATTGGGCATTGCTATTGAAGGTTCTCTACCGGCTGAGCTTTCTGAGGTGGAGTGGCAGGTCGGTATCACCAATCTGTTCGGGGAGCCCATGTCTGAGCTACGGCAGAGAGGTGTATTCACCAGCGGCTGCGTGAACGTTGTTGAACTGATGCAGCTGTGTCATAGGTCCCAGGCCATGCATACCCAGTTGACAGCCTACTACATGGCTATTGTCGGCTTTACCCTACTGGCGGATAAGTCCAGAACCGGCATGTGACCTCACGCGATACTTGCCGTGAACGTCGATTAGGATGAGATCGCCTGGGGTGCGGTGACCTTGGCCTACATGTATCGGCAGCTAGGAATGGCATCTAGGGCTGGTTGCAAGACCATTGCGTGTTGCTTGACATTGCTCCAGACATGAATCTATGAGTACTTTCCCGCTTTTCGCCCTCATCCTCGCCGAGCAGACGTGTCTAATAAGATTAGGGCGGAGATGTGGTCCACGCCAAAGCCTTCCCGTGAGGTCAACAAGCTGAGGGACTATCGTGGTATACTTGAGTCCATAACGGAAACTCAGGTATTGTACATCACATCACACCTTCTTATGCATGTTATTTTAATTTTAGATTATTTATATTTGTTAACTTGGCCTGTGTGCAGGTGGAATGGACTCCGTACATGACTGCTCCAAGGGCCTTGCTGAATGAGCACCCACGCACCACCTTCATCGGGGGTACCACTTGCTTTGATATCATTGAGGTGTATATGCCGGAGCGGACAGTGCGACAGGTCGGCTTTGTGCAACCTATTCCCCCCCTCCTATGAGACCAACCAAGGTTGTGCGACCGGCACACGGTACCTACTCCTTGACGTTTGCTTCTTCGTCTGTGTACTTGGAGGCATGGAGTAGGTGCTCCCGAATATCTTCATTGATCCTATTTGCCCTTACATGACCATCTATGTACACTAAGAACGGATGGTTATGTCTTCCTTTTTCACCAGGACACACCCTTACCGTCCAAGGTTTTTCTCTTGGTTTACGACTACTTGCTACAATAAAAAATTTACACCCACAACTTCTACTTTTAGAACCAGGTCGGGCAGCATTATCTAAATTATGTAAATTACCCCTGATATTACCATAGCGGTGACATCTTAAATACACACTAACTCTAGAACGTCCTTCTTTTTGTTTATAAGAAGCACGTGTAAATTGAAAACCAATTGTTATTGCTATCGCATCCGCCCAACTATGTAATTCATCTAAGGAAACAAATTTCTTATCCGTAACAAAACTACCGGAGTAATCTACGTTATCTCCGAAGTTTTCAAACTCCTGCAAATTTGAAATAAAAATAATATAAATTACTTACATTAATAATAAAAATATAAATAATAATAATAACAAAAATTAATAAAAATAATAATAATAATAATAATAATAATAATAATAATAATAATAATAATAATAATAACAGTAATAATAATAATAATAATAATAATAGTATTAATAATAATAATAATAATAATAATAATAATAATAAGAAGAAGAAGAAGAAGAAGAAGAAGAAGAAGAAGAAGAAGAAGAAGAAGAAGAAGAAGAAGAATAAAAAAAATACAAATAATAATAATAATAATAATAATAATAATAATAATAATAAATAAATAAATAAATAATATGTAAATAAAAAAAATTTTAAAAAATTAAAAAAATTTAAAAAAATATAATCGCACAAACTCAGTCGCACAAAACTGGGCGACTGAACCATAGTCCAATCGCCCAGTTTTCTGCGACTGAACCATGGTCAGATGGTCTATTCGCCCAGTTTTTGCAACTTCTTCTTTATCTTTTTTTAAATTACACCGATTCAAATCGAAAAATGAACGTACCGGATCTGATTCATAGTCGCTTTCGTTAGCCATAGTTAATCGATTACAACTAACAGCTTGTTTAAAACCGAAGAACGTTTTTAGAGAGATAGTACCGTGTTTGAATTCGTACATCATACAAGAACGCGTCTGAAAATTCAATATATATAGGATTGCGATAAAAATGTTCGGGATTAAAGTGATAACAGTGTTATTAAGTGTGATTTACATTTGTTAAGCAATTTTAAGTCCAGTGGCAATTTCGTAATTTTTTAAACTCCAAGGACAAATTTATAATTTCATAGGAAGATGGCGATAAAATAAAAAGAGATGACGATGTTTAATAAGACCCTATTTGTAAAGGGTGTATTAATAAATAAAGTTAAATAATGATTATGAATGCAGGGAGACATATATGATCATGAAAGCCTAGTAAAAGCAATGAAAAAAGTAGATGTTGTGATATCTGCAGTTGGTCACCGTTCACACTCTAACATACTCATTCAAGATCAAATCAAGATATTAGCCGCTATTAAAGAGGCAGGTAACATCAAGGTATATCATTTTTGTCTTTTATTTTTATATATTTTACTTTTTATATAAGCCAAAGCTTCTAGTTTCTAATTTGTAAGTTCAAAAGCTAAACACTCTCAATAACATTTTGATTAAATGTTGGTATTAAATCATCATTATAATAATTTTATTATTTTTTCTCCACAAAATTTATATCATTCTATTATTTTGCTACAAAAAAATTAATTGGCGACCTAGAATAAGATCGGTTGATAGTCGGATTATTAAATAATTAAATTGATGACCTATCGACTAAAGACACTAGATCGCTTAAATTACAGTCTTTAATTGATCTAATTTATTATACATTTTATACATTTAATATATTAATTAAATATTAAACGCAATACTCAATAATAAATATATAATAATTAATAAATATAAGTGTAGCATTGGCTTTAGGAACAGCCTATTACGTCGCCATAGAGGAGAAGGAGTTAGCGATAGGCTGGCGACGAAAGGTGTCATCGCCCAGTACTGGTTTGTGAGGCGACGGGTAATGTCATCGCCCGGCTCGTTCGATTTAACGACGCGCTGGAGTTTGTTTTGCTTTTGGCGTCCATGAAATAAACGTCGCCCATTTTTCGAGTGGCTCGGGATACCCTCGCTCTTTTCCTTTTTTTTTTTTTTGTAGTGTATCTCGCTTAATTCGAACTCTCAGTTATCTCGATTGACGACAACGAGGGAGGGTGATTTCAAGATTTTCTCATACAAACACCTATGAACGACCACTAGGTCGAATTCGCGATTGACAGCAATGATTTAAGGTGGTTTCACTATTTGTAGCGGGGAGGGGGGGTACCGTTTTGCGAATTTTAAGTGGTGATGCGTATGTGTTCGGAGTGGTGGTGGTTTTGTTGTTTGCAGCGACTTTGTTAGTGGAGGGCGATTGCTCTGGATAGCGAGGCTGCGGTGGGAAAGGTGACTATGGTGGTGCACGGTAGGGGAAGGAAAGGGGTTGGTTATTTTAAATTTTAAAATATATTTTTTTTTAACCCCTCAAGTTGGTATTATTATAGGAAAAAAGTAAAAAAATATATTTTTTACGATAATCTTTACTAAAAAAATAATTACCAACTATTAGCATAACTAATATTGAACACTATTTAACACAAACGAACAAAAATTTCGACTATAATTGAATAATTAACACGTACCCACGTTCACAACTACCAACACCGTGCCCATACCTAGACACTTAACTCACCACCCTCCCAAACTCAATGAAATCCAAGCCCAATTCAATCAGCCACCATCCCAAATCTAAGCCCATGATCTGACAACACCTTCTGACCATGTTTGGTAAAAAGGCAACCGACTAAATTAGCTACCAATTGATTTGGAACCGACCAAAATAGCTTTAGTACCTATTTGGTTGGTAGCCATTCAGACTTGATTGGTGGGTTTGAATTTGACCAGTTTTTTCTAGTATTATTTAAAAGAATGCTACTAGATAAAATAAAAAATTTTTAAATAATATACATATTTAAAAATATTAACTTTTTCAAATCACATCAAATCAAATCAAAATGTATTTATATTAATTCAAACCAAATTAACATGTTAATTTATGAAAAAAAATTACTAAACTTGTACTCATTATTGCAATTTATCAGAGTATAAAACAAGTCTTAGCATATACTTCAATTAACAAAAACATTTTAAGTATGATAGTAAGTATTTTCTTAGAAAATATAGTTGTATATGTTAGACTAGTGGATGATATTGATATTGAACCAAAGAGTCTATATATTATACGTAGAGCGGTTTTTAACCTTAGCTAAGGTACACATTTGTTTTGGAATAAATAGGATCTTTTCTATCTTGACTTTTTTATATGAAATTTTATTTGATTAATATTGTTATGTATTTGATTGACTGTTACTCTGTTGTAGATGTCATATGATATTTTTATCAATAAATTACTAGGATTCTTTAAAAAAAAGATACACATTTGTCTAGAACCTAGAGCTAAAATATATTTAATACCTCAATTCAGTAATATTATCATATAAAACGTAAAACAACGCTTATAAAATCCAATACACTTATTTGTGAGTTTTTTGTGAGTTTTTTGTTGTATATCAAAGAACCAACCGACTAAAGTTTGAGTCTTCTTTTCATGTGATGTGGTTGTGGAGTTATATACTCCACATTGCGAAATTTAAACAAAATACAATTAATTCATTTTTTTTATGCTGCAGTGAAATATAAAAGTTTCTTAAAATATAAGGCGTAATAATTAGATAATATTTATTTTGTTTTTATTATTGATATTTTATTCTTTTTTAAAAAAAAGATACTACTTAGTCAAATTACTTAATAAAAAATATAAATTATATCTAAATTTAATTCAAATTAATATCAATATTAAAGTTATATATAAAAATAAATTTTTTTAGCCTTAAAAAATATGGAGCGTTGAGCGATATCACACTTTTCCTTGGCTAATGGACGACTTTGGTACAATAGAAGCGAAGTGTAGCTCTGATTATAACACTTACTATTCATGTTAGTTTTAGACTTTTAGGGATCGAATGATTAAAATAGCAGGTAATTTACCTAGAAAAAATATTTGACAAAGTTTATAATTATAGTATTACTACTCATATTATATTTCTTTATTCCTAAAATTTATTCTTATCATTTATCACTAATAGAATGTGATTAAGTACTAATGGAAAATTATGAGAAAACACATAAAGAAAAATTGTCAATTAATAAATCAACATTACTTTGATCCACTAAAAATAAATTTATTTATGTTTTTTTAAATAAACCCATCAATTATATATATTTTCTAAAAATAGAATCCACTTATTGTTTATAATCATCTTCAAAGCTTTTTTTGTAAGTCAAACAATCATGAATAAACAATAGTTGTATATATTTTCAGCAATTATACCGAATAGATGAGTTTATTTAAAAACAAACAATATTTGGACATATTTTAAGCGGATCGAGCAAAAACGATTGATTTATTTTTGACAATTTCCCCAAAAATTATACTTCTTCCGTTCTTATTTAATTGCACTGTTTGCCTTTTCACACTCCTCAATGTACGAGTTCAATCATTAATAATTTAATATATCTAATTATACATATAAAAAATTATGGAAATTAGAAACTAATACACTATGATCCAAGACGATTCAAACAAGATCTCATATGACTATTTTTTAACTTATAGATTACCGACAACATGAAAGTCAATTTGCTTGATAAATAGTACCGAAGTCAACTATTCCCTCTTATTTATACTAAGTATCTTATTTTCTTATTAGTTCAAGTCACCCTATATGTATCATTTCTATTTTGATTACGTTAACTTTTTCACCCTATAAAAATTTAAAAATGCCACTCTTTTTCTTTTACATGTGGTCCCATTTAACCATATAAAATAACGAAAAATCAAATAAAATACATTAGATGAATAGGAGGAAGTATAATGCAATAAAAATTAAAGAGGAAGTATAATTTAAGTATTGTAATGAAAAATACCAAAACAGCTCCAATTAACAATTAACATAATGATAATGAAGATACAAAATAAACCAAGTGTAAACTCAACCATAACTCTTTAGTTATCTCATGAAAACACACTAAAACCAAGTGTAACATTCATGAATTTTCATTGACATTTATAAACAAATAATTTATTGTTAACTACATAAAATAATAATTTTAAAGATTTTTTTTATTACTTTCAATGTAAAACATGACCATTTGATTACAATTCTAATATTACACTATATTTTTGATTAATTTCAGAGATTTATTCCATCAGAATATGGAATGGATGTGAGTAGGGCAAGAGTGAATGCCATTGGTCCAGCAAAGAGTCTATTTGAGGCTAAGATGGTAATTCGCCAAGCAATTGAAAAAGAAAGAATTCCATTCACTATTGTGTGCAGCAATTATTTCGCACGTATTTGTATTCCTTACTTATTTCAATATGATATTCAATCCTCAACCATGGATCATGCTATCATCTTTGGTGATGGAACTTCAAAAGGTTGGTAATTATGTTTTATATGAATTTCTATTATTTTTTTCTACAATATATTGACTTGTTTAATTAAATTCAAAGGACAAAGAAAATTTTTTTAAAATATATTTAATTAAAAAAAATATTAGATTTGTACAGTCCAATCATATGAGTGGCTGAAGCACTACGAAAGTATTCAATCGTTTAAACTTTTCAATCTCAAAAGCTCCGTACCGTAATTAGTTTGAAGTTATTTTTATATCAAGATTGTGCTCATTTAAAAATGAAAATATTACTCATATTTCAAAAAAAAAGTTAATTGAACTTTTAGCTATATTTCGCCAAAATTTAACCTTGTTATTGAAATATTTCGCCAAAAAAATTTATATTTAACACGAGTCTTATATATATTAATAACGACTTTGGTCCAAACAAATGTTACAATCAATTTATTTTGATGTTATCTTTTGATTAAGCTGAATTGAATTTAGTTGGAGTTTCATGACGACATTGCACATTTATCATGAAAAAATGGTAATCATTATTTGTTTATTTATTTATTTTGTGATTTTAATTTGACTAATTTATTAATTACTATAGAATGAGGAATTAATGGTGATTGCATTAATAAGTTATTTTAGTTGTTTATTGTGGTTCCTTATTATTTTAGTTATTTTAGTGCTAAATGTTATTAGTTGAAGAATAAGATGAGGAATTTTTTTGTGAATTGATCCACATATATAGCAATATTTAGCATGGAAGAAGACATAGCCACGTACACGATGAAAACCATAAATGATCCAAGGACCATAAACAAGATTGTTCATATTAGACCCGACGGCAACATTTACTCATCCAATCAGCTTTTGTCTTTATGGGAGAATAAGATTGGCAACACTGTTTCATGTAAATACATCACAGAGGAACAACTTCTTAAGGATATTCAAGGTATGTATATACACTAAAAAAAATAGTACTCTTTTTTGTTTTAAGATTGAAATAAAATCTATACACTAAAAAAAATATTATTATGGATTGTTTTAATAAGTTTGATATCAAAATAAATAAAAGGATTCCTCTAATATATAGGAGTCAATTATAAAAAGAAATTAATATTTTTATTCTAATTATTTTCTTAAAATTTCTATATTTGAAATACATTTTTTACACGGTAGGTAAAATTTTTCATATTACGTACCCAATGTCTTTAAAATTTAAAATTTAAATGTTTTCCTATAATATCGATATTAATTTTTATATAATCATCCAAGCACTAAAAAAGGTAATTATAAATTGTTGTAATAAGTTTTTTCATATTATTAATTGATGAAATAAATTGGGGTGAATTAGAACGGTAATTAATAGTTAATTTTAAATATTTTTCAAAATAATCATATTACTAACTACGAAAAAATATAACCAATTTAATAGAGTAATATATTTAACACAAAACACTCACCCCGTAATATGTAGATATGTACCCTTAAAAAGACTAATGTATTACTAACGTTTAGATTTTTAATAGAAGAATCTTTATCAACTTCGACTATTCTTGTCATGTAACTAAACAATATCTTATAAAATCATGACATTTGACGAAGTTATAAAAAACTATTATTTATCATTTTACAGTATGTATTTAATTATTATATATTTTTTGGCTTTTTCATAGATGAATCGGATGCATTAAATAAACTAATATTAGCAGTTGCTTACTCAAGCTTCGTGAAAGGAGATCAAACTAATTTTGATTTGGAGCCATCCATTGATGTAGAAGCCACTAAACTATATCCTGAGGTCAAACACACCACAGTGGATGAGTATCTTGATCATTTAGCTGCAACTTCATCATGTAATACTAATTAGTACATGCTTTTCCTTTTTTATTGCTTAAGATTGTTGGTATGTTAATGTATTTTAGTCTTGATTGTAAGCACTATCTTTGTTTGCTTAATAACACAAATTGTTATGAGGTGTTATTGAGAGGCGTGTAACGTGTTAAATTAAATTGAATTTATTGTGAACGTCGGTATATAAATGGGAAAATATGAGGTGCCCGCAATTCATAAGTCAAGGATACCATTCTAAAACCATATGTCAATGGGAAGAAGGACTCTAATAACATATAAAGTGTGCATACACCATCTTTAATTTGTCAATGTCGAATAAATCATCCCAACGCCCCCTTCACATGCAAATCCCCGTCAAGTTCACATGTGGAAGTAATCAGTTAAGGTGGGAACGCCATTCTTTTCAGACCTGCCATTTTTAATTTTGGATCGAACCATCGGTTCTGATACCATGTTAAAATAGGTTGGACATATTGTATGTTAAAATAGGTTGGACATATAGTGAATGCCAGTGTATGAACGGGGATACACGAGGTGCACGCAATTCATAAGCCATGGAGATATACATCATTTCAAAATCATATGGTAATGAGAAGAAAGACTCCGATAACTTATAAAGTGTGCACACCATCTTTAATTTGTCGATGTCTGATAAACCATTCCAATAAGACATACATCATACATGAGTTAAATAGCACACCTTATACATGTATTATGAATATATAGACTCTTTATTTGAGGTCTCTCATTGAGAGACAGTCTCACACAAGAGTAGCTAAAATTTCAAAGAAACAATTGATTTTATCTATTGTCATTTAGAGTGTATAATGGTCATCGGAAATGATAATTAATTAAATCAAATAAATAAATTAATTAAATAATTAATTGGAAATATCCCAAAAATTGCGAAGTTACTAATTTCGTGGAAAGTGTTTTTCACGATTGCGAAAAGGCACGCCGGTCGGAAGTTTTCAAAGCAAAGTTGTTGTTTTGGAAAAACACAATTTGCGGGTCGCGACTTTTGTCACTGTTCACAAGTTCGAGGGTCGCAAAGTTTTTCACTGGCCACGACTTTAGTGCTGGTTTTTGCAATGTTCGTTTTATTAGGTTTTGTTAGTTATGCTATAACTACCTACGGTTAATATGGTTATATTAACTGAATATATTGGGATGGATTGATTTGATCGACATTGATTCGTGAATCGATGTTGCAGTTCATGAAGTGATATATTACTTCATGAATGGTTGTATACTCTTCTATAAATATAGAACGCATGTGTAAGTTATTTCTTAAATGAGATATACATGGAATATACATCCATTCTCTAAATTCTTGTCCTCTCTAGCACTTCACATAGAGAACTTGTAATCCTTGATTGTAAATTTCCGTTTCTTCTTCTATTTAAGTTTTTTTCATATCGTTCTAATTTCCTTGTGCTAGGAATTTAGTTAAATTCTTTGTATCTCAAAACATATTTCTGGTATACATTCTCAAGCACCGTAGTAGGGAGGAAATGATGTTTTAGGAAGAGAATCTCGCCTAGAATTTATATTAAGTCACATATAAAATCTTCTTGTTACTATGTTCGATATATGGTGATTTCCAACGATGAAGTTTATATTTGGTGTATATTAAGCAAATATTTGAACTTGTCATATATTTTTGTAACCTACTTAGTTTGTATAACTTTATTTTACAAGTTTAATTATAAATTTAAACTCACAAATTACAATATTACCAAAATATTTAAATTGTGCAATGGAAGGGCATTTATCTATGTTTGCTTGAATAAAATTTTTTTCCGAAGGTAAGGCAACATAAGCTATGGAAGAGTTTGATGTGTATAAATAGAGGTCTCAAATACTAAATCACGATTTTAAATATAGGGATTTTCATAATACACCATCTTTGAAAAACAAGAAATATATTGATTGTAGCATTTATAGATGAATTTCCCCGATTTTAATTTTCATAAGATGAGACATTGGTTAAGTTTAATATTTTTAAGAGTGGAGTTAATTTGTGTGAATTTGAGATGAGAAAATTTAAGTTATTTTTAAGAAATAAGTATTATCGCCTCTTCCTATTTAAAAATTCACGAGTTGCATTTTTAATAAAATTAATGAAAAAGGGAAATAAGTTGGAGAGTACACAAAAAAAAAACAAGTAGATAATAAAATGATCGATTAAGATGAAGAGAGAGAGCAAATTAGTGAATAAGATAAACAGAGAGTGTGAGCATTGAAAAAACGGAAAACCAACGATGAGTTTGCTCAAAGTTTTATTAATTTTATTGAGCTTTTCCTTAATTAATTTTATTAATAAAAATCCCTAATTATCTAAAAAAAGACATAAGTTCAATGAAAAGGGGCTTAAATGAATTTTGATTGACTATATACTAAGTACTAACCATAGCTTAATCTACGAGATATGCCTATCATTGATGGGTAGAGCTAAAAACCTATCACCATGTGTATTGATTATATGGAAAATATTTTGATCAAAAAGGGCTCAAGAATATCTCCAAATAATTATGAGCAAAGTAAAATAAAATAGCATAACCATGGAAATCAAAATTCTCAAAAATATAATACTCCCAACCAATTTAGTTGTCCCATTTCCTTATTTGGCAAAGTCTTTTTAGTTGTCTCATTTCTATTTTTGTCAATTTTTTTTTACCTAAATATCCTTAGTTCATACAAGTAATTACGAATATACCCCCATATACCTTACTTACCCAACTACCCTTCACCACTTACCCTTTACTATTTACCCTTTACTACTTACCCTTTTTAATGGACCCCACACCATCCTTAATAACCGTGCCCAAGCAAATAGGACATCTAAATTGGCTCGGAGGGAGTATTAATTTGGTTTATATATAAAAAGTTAATAGTAAGTTAGTAACAATTATATTTGCACATTGAATTAAGCAATTGTAGCGTATTTGTATACGTAATCGATGAAGTCTCTTTGTATCTTTTCTCAGTCTATATTATAACTCAATAAATAAATATATAAATAAATAAACTCAATTCTTGTAGCTGCCCTTTCATTAGCAAGATGAATTTGCCGACTTGCGGATTGCTAAGCACGTCTAGATTTTGATCAGTCACTGCCATATTCTTGCATTTGACTTCTGTTTTTTCACATTATTTTTTCCTTTTAATATTAAAGAATATTTTTTCTATATATAATTATCCTCTTAAACTTTTGTTTAAATGTTTTACTTAATGTTGTTTTCGAAGTCAAAGTGATGAAAAGTCACAGGTTTGAATCTCATCCAGGTGAAATATTTAGCACGAAGTTATGAAGAGAGTTTGTGTTGCATCCGTGGTTATTAAAATCACGATTAATTTTGATCTACAATTCAACGATTTTACGATCAAAAAATAAGCACGCGATTGGAATCGTTGGTAGAATCGTAAGTTGGTAGAATCTTACGATTCTAATTCAAATAAAAATTGTAGAGGTAGAATCATAATCCGATTCTACGATCCTACGATTCAACGATTTGATTCTACAAATTTATTCTGGTTTTTTAAATTTTTCTTATGTACTAATTTTTCTTACAATTTAACGATCCATGATCATAATTTTTAAAAAGTAAATTTCTTCATCTGTATGAAGATTTAAACAGTTATTAAATATTTTTCTATTTCATTCTTAAAAATCATGTGAATGAAACTTCAATTAATAAACTTAAATTTTTGAGGTGAATAATTATTATTACATAGAAAATTTAAGTTTATTGTAGAATCTTACGATTTTACGATTAAATTTTACTGATTCGATTCTACAAGTTTGAACGATTCTGAGTAGAATCCTGATTTTAACAACAGTTACATCTACAATTAAATCTACAAGGGCTATCGTGTAAAGAGGCGTGATAAAGTACAAAGTATATAACATATCATGAAGTTACAACGATCAACTCAAATTTTTTGTTGCATAAGTAACTTGGTAGTTGGGTTTACGTCATTGACGTTGTATGTATTGATAGTATTTTTTATTTTTTCATATGGGCATATTCATAAGAAAAAAATCACACCAGATGTGAGCTACTCTTGTGAGAGATCATCTTCCAATAAGACGAATTTAAATAAATAGCTCATATTCTCATAATATATATTAGATGGATATTTAACCCAAATATAAAAAGGATTTCTGAATAAAATTATTTCATACACCAATTTGTGATCAGAGCTTGGTGCAATAAAATGTGTTCCCAAGGCATGAACAAAGCATTTTGACTGTGTCCGAGGATGCCGAAATGTTCAGTATGGCCGAACTCAACGTGCAATCCACAACACTGTCCTTACTGTCATATACCCTTTCATTTGTCCCTCAAAGCCTTACATTCCAACTTCTAACACTAGATTGCTTAATGGTAAATCACAACATTAATCATCCCAAATCATCTAATAAGCTCCATAACCATGCCCCGTCCTCTTCGCCAATCCCCAGCCTCACCTCGACAATCTCCACCTCCTCCCCCGCTACCTCCTCAACAAGGAGCAATAAAAACGATGAATAATGGGTCATTATCCCCAAGGGCACCAATATCTCTTCAAGCACCCTCTCAAAGAAAAAACCCATCCAAATCAAATAAAATCCTTAGAAGGGTATGCTCCGTTTTCAGATCATTCCCTATCGTAACCCCTACATGTCGGATACCAATCTCGAATAGGCTCAACGACGGACATGTCCATGGGGGAACCCGAATCACCGGCACACTCTTTGGCTATCGAAAAGCGAGGGTAAACCTAGCAATCCAAGAAAATCCTAGGTGCCTCCCCATATTATTGCTAGAACTAGCCATACCAACAGGTAAGCTATTGCAAGACATGGGGTTAGGTTTAGTGAGGATTGCCTTGGAATGTGAAAAGCACAGTTCAGACAAAACTAAGCTCATAGAAGAACCCATTTGGACAATGTATTGTAATGGGAGAAAAACTGGGTATGGCATTAAAAGAGAAGCAACTGATGATGACTTAAGTGTAATGCAAATGCTACATGCTGTATCAATGGGTGCTGGTGTTTTGCCTACTAACGATGGGGTCGAAACACCAGACGGTGAGCTTACTTACATGCGTGCCTTCTTTGAGCGTGTCGTTGGATCGAGAGATTCAGAGACATATTACATGATGAACCCAGATGGAAGTGGTGGCCCTGAACTTAGCATTTTCTTTGTTAGGATTTAGGTGATAAGAAGATTGTTTCATTTTCTTTGTGTGAATGGTAATGGTGTATAGAGAGACACAAACAAACCTATTCTTGTATCAATTCAATGTCAATGTAATTCATGATTAAGTTAGTACTAGTAGTGATTCTAATTATGAAAAACACAAAGTTTGTAGACATTGATCAAATACAAATGAAGGGCTATATGGCTCTAACCAATTGAGGTATTTGACCCAAAATCGATTAAAGTTTGATTGCACACTATATTATCATTTCATGTGTTTCAAGTTAATAATGTCTGATAAAAAGCTTTAAAATTTGTCACCAAAAAAACCTTTAAAATGTACAATTATCCATCACTTGAATAACGAAAATTTTACATGGTAGCAATAAGATAAAGTGAAATGTAAGTGCTAACACTTTTTTTTTTTCCACATAACAGCAACTACATTCTTACGGAGTAAAAAACCGAAGCATGTTTGAGCAAAAAATCAATGTTTGACAGCAACCTTAACTTGGATAAGTTACAAGGATTCAACACTTTTTAGTTGGAGATATGAATATATTTTTAGATTGTACATTGATATAATTAAACTATAGCTAATTTAAGGACCCAAATACTAAATCCTACAGAACCCTCAGCATACCACTGCTACAGAAGTATCAATAGCAAATCTGGAGAGACGCCTCATTACTACAAAAAGTTAGCCTTACTCAGACAAGATTATCTTGGATCGAAAAATCCAGGACCAGCCCGTGAAAGAAGCTCCTTTCCAGCATCTCTTCCCATCGATACCATATCGTCATAACCATATGGACCCTTTCGAGATGTCTCGATTACTGCAAGATAGGTACCCCAAAATTTATTTACATCGCAATTTCAAAGGTAGAATGGAAGGAAACAACTGAAGACTAGCCAAACCCCAAAAGACATTCAAACTGGACGATCAGTGAGTTAGTGTACCTTGTTTTCCATCAGTTGAAGCGACAAGCCCCCTGAAAAAGCAGTCTCCATTTTCATCTCGGCAAGCATAGCCAGCAATGGGAGTACGGCAAGACCCATCCAAAGTTTCAAGAAAAGCCCTCTCACACGCAACTGCTAATCGAGTTTCCTCGTGATTCAATGAGGCTAGATACTTCGCCTGAAAATGATGGTTAAGAAGACAAAAGAAAACATTAACTCGGAAAATGTGACACATTTTTGCAAAGTAGCCAGAAGAAATTACTAAACACCTCATGATCCATGCTATTCGCTCCCCTTCCTTTTCTTCCCTCCATTATTCCCCTTCCTTACCTTTATTTTCTATCCTAAATTGTTATCCGAACAAAGTATGCCCCATCCACATTCTATGATTCAGTACCTTCCTCATACATTCAACAGGAATTATCAAATACTCTGACGCTTAATTTTAAGAAAAAATCGCTAAAATTTAGGGCAGAAAATTCTGAACATAGAACATTAAATAGCTGTCTCACAAAAATACTATCTTCAGGGAAAATCACCAAGTACATTTTACACATAGTAATCAGATACATTTTCTACATGGAAATCAGATGTTTGATTGATGATTGGTAACCGGTATACATAAATTCCAATCATCTATCAGTCACTAATTTGAAGTAGCTCATACAACTTGAACCGTCAGATTTGTCTCTACGTAAATATTTCATAGGACTCGTTCACACTCTTGGACCATAATTTTTAACTAACTTATACAACTTTAACCGTCAAAATTGTCTCTACATAAATTTTTCACATAGCTCCTCAAAATTTTTGTTGACACTAACCAAAGATTCTATAGTCAAAAATGAGCATCGGAATGAAAAAAAAAAAGCCATAACTAAGAAAAAAAGAACAGTTAGTACAAAGAACCAGCAGTTCTCCAAAGCATGAACAGGAAATTTAAAAGACAAAAAAACAGCCAATCTCATCAAATTACTATATATAGTATGTTAAGAATTTCTTGGTACAATCAAACTTACCATCTTATCGTCATTTTGTAGACAAGCAATTCCAATTGCCCCTTGAGCAACAGCTGGAAGCATATCATCAATTGAAAGAACAGAAGAAACATTTTCAGTCATATCTAAGCGCTTTAGGCCAGCCAAGGCCAACAATGTTGCTTGCACCAGCCCTTCATTAAGTTTTCTCAACCGTGTCTGTACATTACCACGGAAGTTATCCAATACCTACATACACATGTAAATAAACACTATAAAGTTGCACAAACTTATTCAGATTTCAGATATAATCTCCCCTTTAAATATCAAACACACACACACGTATACTCAAAGAAATGACAGCATGACCAGCAATGAGTACAATACCCAAATTATTGGGGTAATCTATTCAGAAAAATGACTAATCATGAAATAGACAATAAATGTAATAATCATGTTCCAGAACAGCAAATTAAAAAAGGGACATAATCCCACGGTGCAAAAATCCGATAATAGGTGCGATAGAAGGTAACGGACACGGTAATACAAAAATGGGGGTGATGCGGTTATCGTATCACTAAATTTCGGCTTAAACCATGAAATATCGCTTGAAAAGGCCTAAAACACGATTTTTTACACCTTTACGATACAGTTAATATCGGTTCAATAAACGTGAAACCTTTACGATACGGCCTTGTTTTTGCACTATGCCTTATCCTCAAGTTTTCAAAAGCTTATGGAAAAGTGGACAACCTTGTGACCTTGTCATCAGTAATGACAAAAGTAAATGGCATCACAACTAAATCTCTAACATGGTTAGGTTGATGAATTTTTCCATGTCCATAAAATTCCAAGTAAACAATCTTGCATCAATTAATATGTTGGCAATAGGCCACAACATAAATCTCAACTTGTTGACCCAACAAGATTACATCTTTCGCAAACAAATCTATCCATGTTATTGAATGCATAAGCGGGTAGAGCTGGTCTACCACTTGGTATTCCACCTTCATGCAAAAGGCCATCAAGCATTTTTCCTTTGATATAGAACATAATGTTAGAAATAAAACTATAAGTATAGTCCAAGAATGATATGAAGAAAACAAATCAAATGTCAAGACATATAGAGGAGCAACTTAAATTTCCCAATAACGAGTGGTTTGCATCAAAGTTATCCTTTGCGCCCTACAATCCTAGACTAAATAACAAAGCCAATTCAAGAAGTTTTGGGGTGCATTCTGTTTGATGATGACATTGTGGTAGTAGATGTGATGTGAATCCAAACCTCAAACAAGAAAAAATGAACTCTAATTTTGTGTTTTTGCGTTTTAACTTGATGGCTATAATTTAAAGGGATATTGCTCAAAGAAGATACACAAAGTAAACCTCCTCAAAGGTTTTGAGATGTATAAATCACAAAGACAATAAATTCTCAAGAGACTAATTAAAATTGAACATCAAATGTAACCAGTGAACAATGTCCTTAGAACATTCCAATTAAAGTTCAAACTCACATGATCTTGTCGAGTGACTCTAATTCATTATATAGGTTTATACATCACATGGACAAAACGTTAGCAAAAAAAGGTCATCAAGAGCTCACTAAGAAGTACAGGCAACATAAAGTCAATATATGAAGTCAAAAGCCTGCGTTAGTTTGAATGCTTAGGGTGTAGGAAAGCCCATAGTTACCAGGATCGAGGTATGATCCAGGTTGCGGAACGAGATTAAGATCACAGTTCGCTAATTTTAAAATTTTGAGGTGGGATCGAAAAAATTTTGGTTCGAGATTTTAGGGGTCGCAAAACAATTTGTTTCGGATCGAGGTACTATTTGGGATCATTTACTTTAATTTAAAATAAATAGTTGTAGAAACAAGGGATAAAAATAAGAAATAGAAAAAGAAAAAGAAAAAAAATAGAATTGAACATCTGACTTGTTTTGTTTTTGAAATTTTTAAAAATATGTGGTTAGAAATGTGTAGGGTTAGAATTGGGCTTAAAATATTAGTATCCTGAAGCCCAAAACCTAATTATTCTACCTATCGGTTAAAATAAAAGTATCATATAAAAACAAGAATAAAAACCCTAATAAAGGGGCTAAAGCAAGGAAAGGGACTAAAGTAATTACTACTACGGCAGCTGAGAGCAATTTCTTCCATTTTCATCAAGAATACCCACACCATTGAAGTGAAGCTTCTATCTACACCATTAATAATAAGTTTTCTTCTTTTCTTTTTCCTTTTCTTTCCCCTTTTCTCTTCTCCTCCCCGTTTTCTTCATTCTCTTCAATATTTCTGGACTGTTTAGATTCCTTTCAAAGCTGAAAATGGATCGACTGATATCACGTTCCAAATGTGTACCCAAGCAATCCAAATCATGGATGACCCACGATTCAGGTCAAAGGAACTGGATCGCGGTTTTGGGGCTAAAAGCATCGATCCTAGCTACACTGGGGAAGTCTCATGTTCCATTACCTAAGCCACTTATAAGCTAAGCACAAACACTTAATATTTCCATCCTTTGGACAACTACCTTTTGGGCAAAGACAATTTTGTAACTGAGATGAGTTGTACCATAGTGCAAAAATACAGTCGCATAAGTTTGAGTTTCCAATGACCGAAATATAGGTTGTATCGATCGTGAAATCATCCGCATTGACCACAAAATTCGTTTCGCGATCATCACCACGACCGTGACCAAAACCGTATTCAAAGATGTCGTTTGAGTTGCGATTGTGACAATGATAACAATGATGTGGTAGCGTGTGTCATCACTTGCCTTACTGTCAAATATCAGCTGAAACCGTGAAATATCCCTTGAAAATGCCTAACATGCAAATTTTTTATACCATTCTTTAGATATATTTAAAATTATTTATAACTTGCATATACAATATGATAAGTCTCATTTTTGAACTATATTTCAAACCTTATTAATACACAATAGATCGGCTAAGCTATATCAATGCACCTTTTAACTAAGTATTACATGTCCATGCCACCCTATGTACATCGAAATTACGGCAACACAAAAATAAATCTTATCTAGTTGGTCCATTTCTAATATACTTTTGACATACCAAAATAATGAGAAGTTTGAGCAGCTGAGAAATGAGCTAAATTAACCAATTATGCCCATCAAGAAATCTTATGTCAAATTGCTAAACTCGAGTTTTCATCTAAAGTATAGATTTGATTTTTTTTTTTTCTCTTGGAATTGAATGGGGACGAATTAGAGAAGGGTCAACATTAACTTGGAGAAGTGGACACAGGAGTTAAATCAAAAGGGCTTAGCCAAGTCTATATGAAAGGAGTTAATGTCATGTCAAGATTAATCGTAGCAAAGACGCTCTAACATTAGAAACAAAAAAGTTCCTTCCTAGCGAGTGTTTCAAGTACCTTGATCACTTCTTCACAAGTATGACAATATTGACTAATGTGTGAAGCATACGATTCAAAGTGCAACTCAAATCAAGAGGTGCGACCAAAACAATATGTAATCAAGATAGGTTAAACAGAAAATTCTTGCGCATTACCATTACTCTAACACTACTATATAGGTGAAGGGCTTTCGGAAAATATCATTATAGGATGAAGGCGGTATAAGTAGACATACATCATATGGATATAATTTATAATGAAAGTATAGGAAAGATTCTTTAACTTGCACGACAAAATGAAAATAATAATAATAATAATAATAATAATAATAATAATAATAATAATAATAATAATAATAATAATAATAATAATAATAAATATAATAATAATAATAATAATAATAATAATAATAATAATAACAATAATAATAATAATAATAATAATAATAATAATAATAATAATAATAATAATAATAATAATAAATTAAAAAAACTCTAAATTGGGTTTGAAAATGAACAAAAGACAGAAAAATAGAATAAACTAATTAGAAATGTGAAGGTTGAAACTTGGAGAAGGTGAAAAGGGAGAAGATAATCCAAAAAAGACATGAAGAATTAAAATTTGAAAGAGTAGATGACATGAATAGAAATGAATGAAAATGGAGTATACGTGGATTATAATTAAAATTGATATTCTTCATTGTAAATTTGTGTTAGAATAGGTCACCTAAAGTATAATGTTTTATGAGGATCTCTTATATTGATTTTATTAGTTCATGTAGTTGACCCCACAAGTTAGAATCAAAGTTTTAGCATCATTGTTGTTCTCTCATCCTTAAATACTAGATGTGTGCTACTCATCCATTGATCTCCATGATTATATTTAATTTTTGATCAAAAGTAAACATATGTTCTTTTCTATATATATTGAACTAAATGATAAGTCGTGTACTAATAAACCCTAAGACACATTTATTTGGAAAAAGAAAAAAAGGACTAATTGAAAAGTTGATCTGAGTGAATTCAATATTAGAAAAAAGAATAATAGAGATGCTAATCCAAGCAAATTTAATCTTAGAAGCTACTCCTCAATGACATACAAAGTGATCATCTTAGTGGCCAATCACAAATGGCACGATCTAGGCCACCAACTATAAAATTAAAGTTACTAAAGCATTGTATGCTTTACCTTGATTACATGAACTTAAAACCCACAGTGCACAAGGTACGCTCAATCATCAAGTAGATTAATAGCTTAGAAAAGTACATCATTTATAACTCTGATTATTAGACCTCGATTTATTCAGCAAAAACCCCGACAATGAACACAATCAAGATTCAAGATCTCTTTAATGGGTTTTTCCAAGGTTGCAAATGCAAGTTAAGAATCTTTAGTAAGAAAAACTTTTCTCATTTTCATAGGTAATATGAGTGTTATAACTTAAAAGATAACAAAATCACCTTATTTCTTGAAAACATTGTTATATTTAAGTAATTGTCATTCATTTCTCATAATTTACCAGCTTTGAAGAATAATGGAGAAAAAAAGGCTGAATTTAGACTTACTTCAAGGGATGGGTATCTGTGTAGTAACTGAGATTTCCTTCTTAATGATGCAGTACCAACAACACTTCCGGCTGGAAGCTCAGCAAGAGAAGTTGCAGTGGTAGAAATAAAGGCATCACGAACATCTTCACGCTCAAGGTTGCAAGGAAGAATTATCTTGTCTGGTAGATAAGTAGGGACATCCTTCATGGAATGGACAGCAATATCAATCTCATTATTCAAAAGGGCCTCATCGATTTCCTTAGTAAACAAGCCCTTCCCACCAATGTCAGCTAGTGGTTGAGTTAGGATTTTGTCACCGGTGGTTTTTATTATCACAATCTCAATAGCTCCCTCCTCGGCCAACTCCTCATGAGCTGCAATGAGCTTAGCGCGTGTCTCATAAGCTTGAGCAAGTGCTAACGGGCTGTCCTACGCAAGCAAAGACACATACTCCAAATTAAATATGTTTTAAGACCAAAAGTTTTACATCAATCAAGAGAAGATTTTCTATCAAGAGGATAGACAATGAGCATTTTATTTATATCATACAAAGATAAAACAAACAAGGCGATAAGACATAATCAATCGATCAATAAAAAGGAATAAACAATAACTTACTTATCAAATGACCCACGTGCAATTAGTGGCCCCTCATTAAGAGAACACTTTCTCATTCATTGGCTAGCCAGGCCATTGTTGCAATTTCTATTCTAGAGTTGAGTCATATTAGCATCTATATTAATGTTTATACAAAATTACAAACAACTTGTTTGGATTCCTTTTGGCGAAAAAAGGGAGAGGAACGAAGACGAAGTAAGGAAAGGGTAAGGGTCAGGAGAACAACTATTCCCTATTTGGATTACACGGAGAAAGAGATTAGGTCATTGGATGGAGTACAGGGGAAAAGGCAAATAATACTCACAAATAAAACATTGGAAAATTTGTCGTGAATAATGTAACTTTTCATCAATTTCTCTACAATAATACCAACTTTTGCTTAACCATGAATAATATCACCTTAGAGGGGTTTTTTCCAAGAATAATACCAACTTTAGTTTATTGACTAAGTTACCAATTTTTTTTGTTATATAATCTCCTATAGTTTGATTTTTAGCATGTTAGGGATATTCTCGGAAAATACCCCGTAAGTTGTTATTATTCATGGTTAATCAAAAGTTATTATTATTGTAGGAAAATAAGCAAAAGGTTGTATTATTGCTGGTAATTTTTCCTAAAACATTTTGTCATATTATTTACAAAAGTACATTTCAAAGTGCACTCACCTTTTGAAGGGAGGACCAGTGTCACACGATTTGTGATTCGGTTTGATTCCTTGTACGAATTCAAAATCATTTGTTGTGCATTTGATTCGTTAAAGTTTTTTCATATTATTTTGACAAAGTAGAGTATGGTCAAATAATATTAAATTTACAAAGTATGTACTTTTTTAATAATATTAAGTTTTAGAATATATAACAAAGAATAAATAAAAAAATTAGATTTAAATAAATGAAAAAGCTTTTTGAAAAGAGGAAAAGTGAACATATAATTAAAAAAAGGAAAATAAAAAGGAAGGGTAATAAAAAGTTAAGAAAGAAAGGAGTATAATAGAAATAAAAGTGAAAGAAAAAAAATATAAATATAATGTGGATGTCGACATCCTACCATAAATAAGGAGTTTTTGACCTTTCCACTTTCCAATATCCAATAAAGAAAAAAAGGTATTGTTCTTCTACTCTCTTCTTCGTCAACTCTTTTCTATGTTTTTTTCCCTTTGTTTTTAATTAGTCTAGTACCTTTTTTCTTCATTTTCTTCCTTTCTCATCCTTACATGCAACAACCAGTAACGTACCTTTAGATCTTAACGATCTGAATCACAGACCAAGGCAAATTAACCCGCAAATCAAATTAAATTGCAATTTGTGGGTAAGAGCACCGATTTATGTGACACTTGGGAGGACACACACACGCACTTAACATTTTTATGGGACTCTCACTTTAGGCAATCTAACTTTGTGATATCATTGAGAGAACAGTTCACTTGGCTACCACACTATTATGAGACTCATCAATAGAGCTTTCACAAATGATTTTACAATAGTCTCACAACACTTTGGCTCAAAATCAACTTTTCCACACACTACACCATGATAACTCTACAGACAAACTTGCACTTACTTGGCTAGATACACAATTTTATTCATTAGGAACATCAAAAAGTTTTCACTTCAATACTACATTTGCAACATTAGTGATTCTAAGCTTATATTCGTTGCTAGCCTCACAAATGATCAAACACCTTTATTTATACATGCATAGGTACGAAAACAATACAATATTATTTATGTCGATTAACATAGTCTTCGAACGTCAACGCAAAAAACATATCCACATGCATCAAGCTATTTCCGGAATTTCCAGCATCTTGCTCACTAAAAACAAAACAAACACTCACTAACTAAAAGTGCGCCTAGCCACAACTAAGGCATGAAGTGTGTGCTAGGCAAGGCTTGCATGTTTTGGCTGGGCTAGGTGAGGGTTAGGTGCTTTCATAAGGGCCATAGGGAGGAGGCAATTCCCTACAATAAAACTAACTTTTGAATATCACACTTTTTGTGAACTCTTTTTAGCCCTAGCCTCAAAAGAAGCCCATTTAATATGGGCACCACCATGTATGTTTTCTCTACTTTTCTTTTTTGTTTCTCTTCTCTTCTTCGTCTTTATCTACTTTATATTTTTCAATTGAAAAAAAAATTTCCTTGGTATTTAGGTGAGCCTCACATTTAAAGGCTAACAACAATATCTTCCACTTAGAGCCAAGGCTTAGGACCATTAATGCCTTGCTACTTTTTAAATTGAAAAAAAAAATCAAAAAAAATATCTAGTCTTTTCATAATAGATCGTTCTTTAGATATTTCTTCCTTCAAATTATTTATTCTAAATATTAACCCATATTTGAATATTGTTACCTTAGAATCATCCTTCAACTCCACAAATAATTAGCAATATTATTTGGTAATATGGGGAAACTTGACACAACTAGAAAAAGGCACTATTCTACTACAAATTTCATACCATCAATCATCCATACCATCATCATTTGTTGTGTTCTTAACAAGGACTTAATTCCTATTAGTGCAAGTGTCATTTCTCCTAGCTTGGCAGATGATTTTGATCATCTCAAAGCTGATTTTATAGCATGCATATTGTAGGATAACGTTGGGTGTGCAAGAAAGTATAGGAGGTTGAGGTTTGGATCAATACATGAGGTGATAAACGAGGTGCATGCGGTGCCTTGAACAAGAAAAGAGGTGCCTTGAACAAGGTAATAAAGTCTTTGAACAAGGTAAGAAGGTGTACAAGAAGGGTCTTGGCTCATGCCTTGAATGAAGCAAGGATGGTTTGAAAGGTGCCTTGAATGAGGCGGCCAACAGCAAGAGGCAAGAAGCAGGGAATGGCATTGAGTTGGTGATCATTCGAACACATATAATGCTCGTTCAAGCACCTTAGTGCAGAGAAGTTTTGACTTTTCTATTCTTGCACAATAATGGAGGGGCAAGTTTACTACTGTGTCCTAGAACTATTCTATTTACTTATGGGCTATATAAGGGCCCTTTGTTAAATTAAAATGCATAACGTGTGGAGTCTAATACAAGATAAAAGAGGTTTGGGAAACAGAGAGTGCTTTTGATAGTGTGTGTGGTCTCCATTAAAGGTGAGATCTTTGAGCTTAAGAGATTGTTCTCAAGGCTAGTGAAGGTTGTTTCATTAATGTAATGCTGATTAGTTAATGAAATACAATCTTGCCTAACTCACCTCATTAAACATCTTTGTGATGTTGCTCTTGTTTTTGCTGCTCCATTGTTTATGATATGTTTTCACTTGCATTTTCCATCTTGTTCTTGAGCACTGTGAGGTCTTTAGTCTTTTATTTCAATTCCCAATGCCTTGCCAAATCTCTTCAATATAAGAGAGGTTAGTTTCTTAAGAACAAAATGGGAACCATTACCCTCCATGTATACCCTTGCATTTCTCTCACCTTTCACTTTCTAGCCAAGAAGCAAATACAACTTTGACTAACTATACTTATAAGTAAAAGAGCGATACTTATTGCCAATTATTAATAATTCATGAAATGTTAAAATAAGCACCCAATCTCATTGATCAATCTTGATTCTTGATCCATTAATCAATATGCATCATTTCTTGACACATACAAAACTTCAACAAAAATAAAAGTCAAACCAATGTACAAGCTAAAAACCATTGCAAGTCAACAAATGCATACATTATAATTAAAAAAAAAAAAAAAAACAAAGAATTCAGAAGAAAAAATTAGATTAAAACGTGAATGAACGAAATTTAGTAAAATAAACAAAACCCAGAAATGAAAATGAAAAATCGAAGTAAAATAAAAAGATGGGTACCTTCCTCGGGTGCCAATTCTGACAAGGGCAAGTTTGGAATCAGGGTTTTTATGCTCGACAGCAATGGAAGCTCGAGTGACCATTAACCGTAGTTTTCTAACATGAAGATGATGATTCAAAGCTGGGGGTTTTACACATGGGAAACAAAATCTTGAACCTGCTAAAGCATTCATTTTCAATACTGCAACAACGCAAGAATTGAACTTTTTTGTTATTGCTGTTGTTGAGGAAATGCAAGAATTAAATCGAAGAGAGGGGAAGTAGAATTGAGATAAAGGGTTGGAAAGAAGGGGGCACTTGGATTTGGTTTTTATCTTGGGAGATTTTTGAAGATAATAATACTTCGTCTCATTTGGTTATTAAACATTAGTAGAGGGTACTATGCCAATCCAAACTCTTTGGAAAAAATGTTTTGGAAATTCTAATTCAAAACCATTTTATCCTTAGACAATCTTAAATTGAGTTAAAAAATTATACTTTTTTTTATTTACCATAAGTATGTTATTTGTTTTTTGCACTCTATTCAATACTTTTCAATCTTTAATATCTCTAATCGTGTATAATTAAAAATTATAAAAAGTTGAAATGAATAATCCTTGCATTAAGACGAATCAAACAAGATCCTACTTAACTATAATAATAAATTACAAATTAAGAGTAAAAGATAAATAGTATCTAAAAAGTAAATAGGACACTTGTGATGAATAGAAAGAAGTAATGAATTTTACTTCCTTCTATTATTGCTAATTGTCCCAATTGAATGCGTAAAAATTAAAAAATAATCAACGGCACCACATGGGAGAGATAAAATATTTCTATAATCATAGGCGATTAATTTAATTAATCTATCCCTTTTTGAACTTCCCACCAATTCTACTTTATCAATTTTCTACCAATTTTAACTTTTTAACATCAATCATTTTTGAGTTTTTTTTCACTTTCCCACCAACTTTTATCCATCTTTCAATATCCCATCATTTTTAAAATTAAACTTAAAATCTGAAATTCACTTTGTAAATTAGGTCATAATGTATATTTATATAATATTTGTCATAAAAATTACACATTCTTTTTTAAAGACTCCTTCAAAAAGGCCAATAACACCAATCACCTTATGGATGAAAACTTTGCCTTTGACAATATACACATATGTCACGTTTAGATGCACTAAGGATTGATCTATCCTAAACAGCCTGAGGCAAAAAATGATTTCACCAAGTTTAGCAAATAATTCACATTAAAAACCATACCACATTATTCACAAAAAAATCTTTAAAGAACAAGAAACTACCAAAGTTCAATTATTTTAAAATAATGTTATACCCAAAATATGTGATATCAAAAATACATGTGTAGTAGCAACCTAAACTTTGAATTTCATTTTTATAACATGTTGATATAATTTAAAAGTTTAATACACACTCAAAATGGGAGTATAAATGATGACATTTACAATAATACTCTATATACATTTTGCTTCATATGTTAAAGATATCATTTTACAAAAATCAAAGTCATGAAGTTATTAAAAGAAATAAAGATGAACCACCTACTAATTGGACTTTGTGTCTTCTAATACTGTAAATATTACTAAGAAATCTATTATTATTGTAATGGAAAAGATAAATATAGTGTTCAGTATTTGGCTTCTCATTATAGACAGTTATTTATAGAAGAATATGGAAAGATGAGAAGTTAAAGCCATTAATGAAGGAACCAAATGCACAGTATGCAATTACACTGTTTCATTTAACAAATCTCATTGTTCATTTGGTGCAAAGTACTATTAAGTACCATAGTATTAGTTTACAATTATTTTCATCACTATTACTCCTTTTCTTTTTTTTTTTTAATATTTAATTATTGTTGCTAGTAATTCCTAATGAATAGTGTCTTATGTCTAATACAATTCATCATCATCAGCATCAGCATCAGCATCATTATCAATCCAATACCCTATTATTTTATTAATGTGTTTATTCCTAAATTATTAACATATTTACGGTTATAGTTGTTATATATAAATTGTAAATGACAATATCATGCTTATTAAATTGTAAAGGCTCGCGTTGAATCACATGTGAAGGATCGTGAATATAAGTTCACAACATAGAGACATGAAACATATTATGAACTCAATCCAAATCTAGAGGCAAGGAAATCATGTATGCCTCTTCACCTATTCGCTCAATCCTCATACGGCCAAATGCATTTAGACTTAGCTTTTCATTTTAGAAAAATCTCTTCAAGCCTCTCACTGGTGAAACTTTAATATATACATGCTTTTCAACTTCATATTCCTTATGTCGCTTCTTCTGATAAGCATAACTCTTTTGTCTATCCTGAGCTGCTTTCATTCTAGCTTGAATTATTTGAATCTTATCAATTGCGTGAATCTATTCGGGCCCTATTATTAGTCTTTTACCAACCTCACACCAAGTCAACATAGTACGACACCTTCTCCCATTCAATGCTTCACAAGGATTCATGCTAAATACTTGAATAATAGCTATTATTATAGGAAAACTTTACTAAGAATAAATGTTCATCCCAAATCCTCTTAAAATCTAAGGCACACGCCTTCAACATTTCCTCCAACGTAAGTGTCATACACTCTGTTTGTCCATCTTTCTACGGATGAAATGTAGTGCTAAACTTTAATCTCAAACCCATAGCATGTTGAAGTCCCTTCCAAAATCGTGCCTCGAATCTTGGGTCTCTATCAAACACTATAGATTTATGAACTTCATGTAACCGAACAATCTCATTTATGAACTAACTTCTAAGTGTTCTTCATAGGTAGAAAATAAGTTGATTTAGTCAAACGATCAACCACCACCCATATTGCATTCATCCCAATCTGTGTATTGGAAGAACCATCACAATGTCTATGGATATTGACTCCCACCTTCACTCGGGAATATAAAAAGGTAGTGTCAATTTGGAGACCTCTGATACAAATTATTCACCCTTTGACAAGTAAAACACTTGGTCACATAAAAAGCTTCCTCTTTCTTCAACCTAATGCACCAAAAAAGACTTTAATTCTTGGAACATTTTAGTTTTGTCGAGGTGTACCGAATGCCAAGAGTTATGAGCTTCATTCAAAACTTTCTTCTTCAACACATCATTTGCGAACACACACAACTGATCCCAAAATCTTAAACCACTATCATTATGCACCTTAAATGCCTTTGTCTCTTTCTTCATTGACATTTTTCAAAGTTTCTCCAAGTTCACATCATTACGTTGAGTCACAAAAATCTCAGAAACTAGATTAGGTCGTAAACTTAATACATTCAATATTCCTAGTTAAGTTTCTTCCCCTTCATCTCCACCATATCTCATGCACTATGAAATGTTTTACGACTTAAGGCATCTTCTACAACATTGGCTTTCTCAGAATGGTAAGCTAAGTCCATATCATATTCATTAAGAAATTCTATCCATTAATGTTGGTGCATATTCAAGTCTTTCTGATTATATAGATGCTTAAGATTTTTATGATTAATGAACAACTGAAATCACTCTAAAGTCCAAACAAATAATGTCTCCAAAATTTAAGAGCAAAAAAAAAAAACAGATGCTAACTCTAAGTGGGTTGGATAAATTTTCTCATTAATCCTCAACTACCTGGAAGCATAGGCGATCACCCTATTATTTTGCATCAAAACACACCCTAACCCTTACTTAGAAGCATTTGTGTTCACCATGAAATTGTCATTTTTCGATTGCACTACCAACACTGGTGTAGTACCAACACCATGAAAAGATGAGGAACATAGATGAGTTTGAAGGGAATCATGACAAACTCATAATGATCATATAGCTTCAGAATGTTGTCTTAGGTATGCCCTATTTCCTATTCCTTAGTTGGTAATATCCTGACCTTAAGTAAATTTTTGAGAAAACACATGCTCCCCATAATTGATCAAAAAGGTTCTCTATCCTCAATAACGAATATTGATTTTTAATTGTGGTCTTGTTCAGCTCATATAATCTATGCATAGTCTCATGTTCCCATCCTTCTTCTTGAAAAAAAGTACAAGTGCACCCCATAGGGATACACTTGGGTGTATGTATCCTTTTTATAACAATGCTTCTAACTATGCCTTTAGCTCTTTTAATTATGCCGAAGCCATATGGTATAGGGGCTTTAGATATTTATGCAAAATATTTAGATATTTATGCAAAATAGAGGCTCTGGGAATTTGGGATAGAAAAGAGGGAGAAAGTGATTTGGATTACACCCGACGAATGGAAATGATCTACAAAAGGTCCAAATTAGTGTATGAAAGAATAATGGAAGAGGAGATGATTGCACTGAAAGAGAGGAGTGACCAGTTTCACCTAGAGATTGACAGAAGGGTAAGAGCAGTGCAAACTGAGGGTCTGGTCGGAGTACTTGACGTTCCAGAACCTAGTGGGGCAAGGAGAGATAATAATGAGGAGGATGTTCCCGTAGTAGACCCAAACTCAGTGCCATTTATAATCTTCGATGAGTTGGATTTCGAGAGGGATCCCGAAGAGGATCCAGAAGAGGATCCAGAAGAGGATCCGGAGGAGGACCCCGATGAGGACCCAGAAGAGGAATTTGAGGAGGATTTCGAAGGAAATTCTGATGAGGAGCAGGGAGAATTCATGGAGGAGGTCTCTTTAGGAGTGGTAGAAGATCCTGATGAGGATAACTTAGGGGATGGATATAATGCTGATGAGGAGGGGGAACTAGCTGATAGAGATGGAATGTTGAGTGATGATGATAGCGGGGTAATTATTTTAGGGGGTTGGCCGGTGAGGCGAGAGGATCTTATGAGCGAGGAAGAGAGTGAAATCATGATGTGGGAGGAGGAACCACCCGAGCCAATAATTGTAGAGCTTTCTGATTCCGTAGCGCGACTTACTGTGAGTGATTCCTTATCTGTAAGAACCCCATCTGATTCCGATAGCGCGTCTAGCGATGACTCTGGTGATGCTGATTTTGACCCTGATCAATACATGGAGGATCGGGACCGCATGGATGCGTCACCTTTATTTGCCTGATTGTTTTTTTTTTACTTTATTTGATTATGCATGTGTTAGAGTTCGTATGTCTAGTTCCTTAGTAGAATAAATTGCGAACAATTTTGTTGGTTAAATGATTTGGTTGTTAATCTCGGACTTTTGTAGTTTTGAACAATGACTATGTGGGAATTTATACCCAAGTATTCTTTCTAGATTGGAAGTATATGGTATATTTGTTTTGAATTTGAATTTTGTTTTTAAAAATATAAACATTAGTAAGTAGGATCGATTCAGTGTTGTATTTATGGAAAAATGAATAAATCTGATTATAGACTCATTGTTCAACCTTTTTACCTTTAGGGCTACTACCTTGTATATTTTAGAGCAATAACAGAATGAGTTTTTCCTTAAACCTCAAACGCTATAGAAATGTATTTACATACCTTGTTTAACCTAATGCAGTATACCTGCCATCATGCCACCCTTTTTGAAAAGGTCCGTGCCAAGAGGAAACTCTGATCGCGTGCTTCGAAACCTAGTTAAGGCCCTAGCTGGTGCAAGGAATCCGAGACCGAAATCCTTGGAGGAAAAGGCTTCGTCAATTAGTAAGAGAATAGCCCAGAGTAAACCCTCGACTTATAGTGGAAAAGGTGAACCTTCTATGTTGGAAAACTGGCTGAGAGAATTTGACAAGCTTTTTAGTGTGGTGAGATGTCCTGCTGAGCTCATGGTTGACCAAGCCGCGTTTTTCCTAGTGGAAGACGCTGACTATTGGTGGACACATAGTAAGATGAGGTTGATATCAGAAAACGACGGTGACTTAAGCTGGGAAGGATTTAAGGGGGCGTTAAGGGACCAATTTTATCCGCCTCATGTTAGGAAGGACAAATCAAATGAGTTTGCTAGGTTCAAAATGGGAAACCTAACGGTAGATGAATATTATCAGAAATTTATGGAATACTTGAAGTTTTGCCCTGACGATGTCCCAACTGAGGGAAAGAAAATACAGCGTTTTGAGTTAGGTCTATCGTATGAGATCCAAAAACACATTGAGACTGATAGATATGATACGTTAGACCAGCTATATAAGAGAGCTGCGCAGATTGGGAATGTTATTAGGAAGGAAAAAGAGAAGTTGGGCCATAACGGAGAAAAGAGAAAAGAACCCGTGTTTCAGAATGATACGAATGCGAGTAATCAAGTCCAAAATCAATTTAAGAAGCACAAACCGTTTGGAGGCTTTCAGGAGAAAGGTTTCCATTCTGGTCAAAACAGCAAGAATGGGGGAAATTCGAGAATAGAGGCTAGAATGCAGAAGCCTTTGTATGATCGTAATGGGAAGGAAAGAATCTTCAACTGTAGGAGATGCCAAAAGAATCACCCAGGAAGGGACTGCCGGGGGGCGTTAGTGGACTGTTCTTACTGTGGTAAGCCGGGCCATAGAATGTACGAGTGTTATACTCGCATAGGACAACAAGAGTTGCAAGGGGGAAATCATAGAGGTTTCCAACAGCAAAGACTCACTAACGGACGAAGTAGTAATGAAGCTGGAAGGGGGAATCACAATGGTGGAAGTTTTGGCCGAAACTTGGGAGGTGCCTCAAACCTTAGGTTTCTGGGAAATAACTCCGGTGTTCAGCAACGACCGGGAAATGCTAGAAACGAGAATTTCTTTTCAAGCCAACGTGGTAATCAAGGAGGTGTTACTACTTCTACCCAGAACGACGGCAGGCTTTCGGCAGTTAACTCGAGGGAGGCAGCGCAAGCGTCGGATGTGGTCATAGGTACGTTCTGTATTAATACAAAATCCGTTAAAGTACTGTTTGATTCTGGTGCATCGTACTCGTTTGTTTCAAAGTCTAGAGTTAAAGATTTAGAATTGGAGAACCCCGAGAAAACATCTTTTTCAGTCTCTACTCCTTCTGGGGAGACTTTTCAATGTAATACGTTGTTCCGTGAAGTGCCGGTTAAGATAGGGAAAGTGAAATTTCCAAGTAATTTATTTTCTCTAGAAATGGATGATTTAAATGTAATACTTGGGATGGATTGGCTAAGTAGATACAAAGCAATAATAGATTGTGAAGAACAGTCAGTGACCTTAAGTGGACCTAGGGGGGAGAAGGTTAAATATAGGAGTCTTCCTAAGGGACCGAGGATAAAAATCGTATCATCATTAAAAGTCAAGAAGTTAATTAAGCAAGGGCAACCGTGGTTTCTGTGTAGTATAAGTAAAGTAGGGGAGCGGGAGTTGCAGCTTGAGAACATTCCAGTGGTCTGTGATTTTAGAGATGTTTTCCCAGAAGAACTTCCTGGTATGCCGCCAAGAAGGGACGTGGATTTCTCGATTGATTTAATCCCTGGGACAGGACCGATTTCAAAAGCTCCTTACCGAATGGCCCCAAGGGAGATGGAAGAATTGAAAATCCAATTGGAGGAGTTGTTAGAGAAGAGTTATATAAGACCTAGTGTGTCGCCTTGGGGAGCCCCAGTGTTGTTTGTAAGGAAAAAGGACGGAACGATGCGTCTCTGTATTGATTACAGAGAACTTAATAAGGTCACTGTTAAGAATAAGTACCCGTTACCACGGATCGATGATCTTTTTGATCAGTTGCAAGGGGCAGGAGTCTTTTCCAAGATTGATCTGCGGTCAGGGTACCATCAGTTACGTATCAAGGAGGAGGATATTAGTAAATCAGCTTTTAGAACCAGATACGGACACTTCGAGTTTACCGTGATGCCTTTTGGGTTGACCAACGCACCTGCAGCATTTATGGGGTTGATGAATCGGGTTTTTAACGCGTACCTCGATAAGTGTGTGGTGGTGTTCATTGATGATATTTTGGTATATTCCAAGAGCCAAGAAGAACATCAAGAACATTTAAGGATAGTCTTGCAGATTCTGCGAGAGAATCAGTTGTATGCTAAGTTTTCGAAGTGTGAATTTTGGTTAGAGCAAGTGGCTTTTCTGGGTCACATTGTTTCTAAGGAAGGAATTTCCGTTGATCCAGCAAAAGTAGCAGCTGTTCGGGATTGGTCTACACCTCGGAATGTTACAGATATCTGGAGTTTCTTGGGATTAGCAGGATACTATCGTCGTTTTGTGAAGGACTTTTCTCGCATCGCTCGTCCATTAACAGCCTTGATGAAGAAAGAAAAGAAGTTCGAATGGACTGAGGAGTGTGAGAAGGCATTTCAGTTGTTGAAGGAGAAGTTAACTACAGCCCCTGTGTTGACCTTACCTGATCCATCCTTGGAATACTCTGTCTACAGTGACGCTTCTAAACATGGATTAGGTTGTGTTTTAATGCAAGATAGAAGGGTGGTGGCGTATGCTTCACGTCAACTAAGGACTCATGAGGTGAATTATCCAACACATGACTTGGAGTTAGCTGCTGTGGCTTTCGCATTGAAAATCTGGCGACATTACCTTTATGGTGTCAAATGCAAGGTCTTTACGGATCATAAAAGTTTGCAATTTTTGTTCACTCAATCCGAGTTGAATTTGCGCCAACGACGTTGGTTAGAACTTATCAGTGATTATGATTTAGAGATTTCATATCACGAAGGCCGTGCGAATGTAGTCGCTGATGCTTTGAGTAGGAAATCGAGGCATTCCGTCTCAGCGTTAATAACCTCTGAGGAGTTGTGTAAGGAGTTTGGGAGAATGAACTTGGAGATAATCCAAGAAGGGGAATTGGAAGCCAAGTTGAGTGCCTTGTCTATTCAACCTACCTTTTTCGAAGAGATTATGGCTAAGCAACTGGAAGACCCAAAGTTCATTAAACTTCGGGAGCAGATCAGTGAAGGGAAAGCTGAAGGTTTTACAATTCATGAGGACGGTAGTCTTCGTTTTAAGGGACGGTGGTGTGTGCCGGATGGGTGTGACTCCTTGAAGGAAAAATTATTGAACGAAGCTCATTATTCTAGATACTCGGTTCATCCTGGTGGGGATAAGATGTATCAAGAGTTAAAATGCATGTTTTGGTGGTCTGGTATGAAAAAGAATATTGCTGAATTTGTTTCCAAGTGTTTAACGTGTCAAAAGGTTAAGAGTGAACATCGAAGACCAGCTGGGTTACTGCAACCTCTAGAAGTCCCGGTCTGGAAGTGGGATGACATATCTATGGATTTCGTGTTAGGGTTGCCACGAACTAAAGCTGGTAATGATACTCTTTGGGTTATCGTGGATAGGCTTACTAAGTCTGTAAGGTTTATTCCGATGAACTGTAAGTGGGATATGGAACAACTTGCTCGTGCCTATATTAGATACGTTGTTCGATATCACGGAATACCTCGTACTATTGTCTCTGATCGTGATACTCGATACTTGTCACATTTTTGGAAATCATTACAGCAGGCTTTGGGAACTACTCTTCTTCATAGTACGTCTTTTCACCCTATGACGGATGGTCAGACTGAACGTGTCAATCAGATACTAGAAGACATGTTGAGAGCAATAGCCATGGAATGGCAAGGTTCATGGGATGAACATTTGGATTTAGTGGAATTCTCTTATAATAACAGTTATCAGGCAACAATTCAAATGGCTCCGTTTGAAGCACTTTATGGTCGTAAGTGCCGTAGTCCTGTATGTTGGGATGATTTTACTGAATCTGTCACCTTAGGACCTGATATGCTTGTACAAATGACTGAGAAAGTAAAGTTAATTCGCGAAAAAATGAAGGCAGCCCAGGATAGACAAAAATCGTACGCCGATCTCCGACGACGGCCTGATGAGTACGAAGTGGGCGACAAAGTTCTACTCCGTGTGTCTCCGATGAGAGGTGTGGTTCGTTTTGGTGCTCGTGGGAAGTTAAGCCCGCGTTTCATTGGCCCCTATGATATTGTGGAGCGGATTGGGAAGTTAGCTTACCGGTTAGCGTTACCTAATGCGCTGGGTAAAGTTCATGACGTTTTTCATATTTCCCAGTTAAAACGTTATGTTGCGGCTTCTTCGCATGTCTTAGACCCGGAACCGTTAGAACTTGATGAAAGTCTCACCTATGAAGAGCAACCTGTTCAGATTTTAGATAGAAAGGTTCGCAGTACTCGGCGAAAAGATGTTGCAATGGTTAAGGTTCTATGGTCAAATCATCGGTCACAAGAGGCAACTTGGGAAACAGAAGCTTCAATGCGAGAGAAGTATCCGCATCTTTTTCCTCAGGTTAGTAAGTTACGGGGACGTAACTTTTTAAGGGGGGTAGGAAGCGGTAGAATTTTGCGTTTTACGCGCTTTGAGGTTTATTTTGATCTATTTCTTTTGTTGTGTGCATGTTTTGTCGTTTTTTTTTATGTGTGTGATTGTTGTGTGTTTGTGTTTGTACGTTGAGGTTTTGGGGTCAAAACCTTTTTAAGGGGGGTAGTCTGTAACACCCCGATATTTTCCCGATATATTAAATGATTTGCTAGTAATATTATTATTTTTATTATTATTATTCTTTTTAGAAAAAATATATATTTCTTTTTATTATTTATTTTGTTAGTAGATTAAATCATGAGACTTCAACTTTTAAGGCAATTAAAATCATTTTAAGCCCAAATCTTTTTCCTAATCTATCTTTAACTTCAAAAATAAAAATAAAAATAAAAATAAAAACAAAAAAAAAATAAATAAATAAATGGGAAGTGGAATCATTTGGCCGGCCATATGGAGGGTTAAGGGGGGATTAGTAACCTCTTAGGAAGATTGAAGATCAAGGAATTATTGCCTTCTATAATTATTGCCTTAATTTCCTTAATTCCTTTATTTCCTTAATCTCCTAATTACCTTACATCTTTTCATTTTCAAACCATTTGCAAGTAAGAAAACACTCCCAAAACACTACATTTCTCACGCCTAAATCCTCCACCTTGGTTCATCAATTTTGGTGTTTTGTTCTTGAAGCAATTGTGAGTAATCCTTAATCTAGTTTTTATTTTTTAAATTTTAATTTAAATTTCTATGATTTTTATGTGTGTTATTTTATAGTTTATGATTTATTCATGATTTAAAATTCATGTGTGGAAGTATGATGTTTTTCCATTTAAATTAATGTATGGTTTTAGGGTTTTAGATATGTTTACATGTGTATGAAGAATTGTTTGAAGAATGATTGAAAAAAAAACATATATATATATATGTATATACAAAAAAAAAAAAATGGTTGCTCATATAAAAAAAAAATATATGTGGTGATGGAAATTTATTTTTATTTTTATTGATAAATAGTGGAGATTTATAATGTTGGTAGAGAAATATACATGTATATGTGTGGTGTGTTTGTGTGTGTAAATTGGTGTAAAAAGATTTATTTTTGAGAAAAATATAAATAAATAATTAAAATTTATTTTTGAATGTGATCATGAAAATTATGTAAATTTTATTGTTTAGATTTAATAGGGAATAAAGCATTGAAATTTATATATTTGTGATAAAAAAATGAGATCCCGTAGGTTTTGAAGATGATGGAAAAATTGTGTTTTTGGAGCATTTTTGGCTTTAAAATTAAGTTAAAAATACTTATACTATGTTATAAATTATGAAAATTGGTACTCGGGGGTTTTGACGCCTTCCGGACGCAACGGTGAAGTCGGATTTTCAGTTTGACAGTTTTAAGATGAGTTTCTGGACAGATTGTATAGGCTGTCCGGTTTTGTGTATATACCATGTCATAGTATGTGATGGATGTTCATGTTGGGTGTAGTATTCTAGGTATGGATGTGATTGTATATGTGTGTTATGGATGATTTGAGGAAAATGTGTATGTGTGCTTATTTCCCGAATACGATTGAACCTTGTAGGAAGTCGATTCCTGACCGGGAATTGATTAAGACGCTTGCGAGTTGGTTATCTTGCTTAAGGTATGTACACGCAGCGTGGTTCGCATTAGTCCGATGTATCATATAATAATGGTATACAAAAGTAAGGCATGGATATATAGTACGGATAATGTTATCTTTCGAATAAATAATTTTTATACATTGTTTTGATAAGCAGAGGTAGTATGACCTCACTAACTTTAAAGTGGACGTAGTATGACGTCAATTGGTGGAAAAGAATTAAACTCGCGGTATATGAGGGCATTATGAGCCACCGCGGGGGTATGCATACTTAACCATAGGCACCGAAGTAAGGCGAGTGTCTATGGTAGAGGCTTGCTTAGGGGTTAGCTCCCCCTAATGTATTGTCTCACTTATGGAGTTTGGAGTGTACCGGCAGTATGGCTGGATAGTACAGCAGTATGGCTGACTAACTTTTACATGCAAATAAATATTCTTAATAAGCATGATCGAAGCGTACGGTTCTGTGAATTGTCAGCTAATTAATTAAAACTTTCTCTTGTGTTATTATTTATTTGGTATGCGACGTTTGCTGACGTGTACTTTTGGTCTTAACGACCCTGCGATGATGTTGTTTCCTATCTGGGCAATGACTAGCAGTAAGTTAAGTTGCAGGTCTGGGGAGTGAGGATTGTCCCTTGAAGAAATAAATTATTAGGGTAGAGAAGTCTTAATAAGAACTTCAAAATTTAGTTTAAAGAACATTTGGTTTTTATGAGACGACTTTCGTTCTCAAGTTGTAATAAGTAGATTTAACTTTTCGTTCTTATCCGCTGCTAAGAATTTCTTATTATCTAGTAGTTCTTAATAACGCTAATAGAACTCGATCCGCACGTTTTCCTTAACTTCAAAACCGTTTTAAACTGTTTTCTAACATCCCGGTTTGACTCGGATTATAGTTGTCTCGTTTTTAAAAGGTCATTTTCTCTTTTCGTACGACCCGAGTTATTCTGAGATGTTACAATTTAGAAATTTATTGTCAATAGGAATTTGAATTAATTGGCTCATGAGCCTTCTTATCTTCCACATTGCACAAGTATGCTTCTTCACCCCTTTAGCTGCTTTCATTGCTGAGGTGATTTGAATGCCCGATTTCAGTTCAATTCCCTTATAAGGAACTCTTTGCTTTATATTGTGTTTCTAACTGTCACAATCTGTTGTGCATAATCAAAACAAGACTTATACCTCTTCGGCTAATCCATCCCTAAAATAATGTCAAAATCTTCAAGATGCATTATAATAAGATCCACAAATTATTCTTCACCATTAGTAACAATAGGACAATCTCGAAAGTACAAATTACACCAAATATGTCGCCTCCAGGAAATGATATTGTTACTGCACACTCACTAGTTGTAACAATCCATCTTTCTAAACAAGAAAAGATTTGCGAAAATAACCTTTAAGATTATTGTCACTTACTCTTAAATAAATAACAACAATAATATAAATCTTACAAACCTAAAAATATATAAAAAATAAAGTTTCTAAGCCTTATTACATCATTGTAGAGCAAAACTCCTTTAAAAGAAATGAAATAAAAGTCTCAAAGTGTAAAAGCAACAAACCATGTGGTAGCTAGAAAAGTTCTAAGTCCACTCTCACACTTTCAGCCCGCAGATCATGTAATCATTTACCATCTGTATAAAATATAGATCCACTATCAGCGGGGAGTAATTAGTTGTGCTTCCTAATCATAATACAAATACAATATCATCTCTAATTACAAAGAAAAACTTACACATGTATTTATTAGTTATACGTATAAATAAATCCAAAAATAACAAGTCAACGTGCGAGAAACAAATTTAAAACAATTACAGCTTTCATATATTAATTTAAATAACTTTGTAAATTGAAAAAGGTATATTTTCATAATATCCAAAACAAAAACAACAAGTGGAGAATGATCGAACGCCGGTGTTAGTTGCCCACAAGAAGGCCTTATACTAACACCTTCTAAGTTTTGTCAAGCGAAACCTTAGTCAACTAAAATACACTTGTCGAAGAATGACCAATTCTCCCCTAGCATGGGATGCCTCTTTTTCCTTACACCACTGGGTACCGGGACGACAACAATTAACACGCGCGCGTGCACACACACACACACACACACACACACACACACACACACACACACACACACACACACACACATATATATATATATATATCATGTTTTAACCATTTAGATATGCCAAAACAGACCTTACACTCTTATATCTTTATTCTCACAAAAGATATTTAACTTTAATCGTCCGTCAAAATAGGCCTTACACTCAATAACCAACTTTCAATTACTTACATATACTTTATCAAATAAAATTTATTTTTTAAATATAATATTTTCAACTAATAAATTCCAAATTGTTTTATATAAATACTAAAACTAATGTTTTGAGTAATGTTTGAGTTTGGAAATAAAGTCAACTTCAAATTTGATGTAGTCAATAAAAGTCAACCCTATTATTCATTCTTGACAAAGAGGTACTAGCGAAAGTATTATTCTACTCCAAATTACAATTACATCAACGAAATTCCTAACATCTCAAAAGTAATAATAAAATTGAAAATTCATAATGTTATCAAATAAAATACATTAAAAAAAACAATCATTTTGGTCCAAAATAATAATTTACCAAAAGCTTGATAATTAACTCAATAACCTCAAATAATGAACCGATAAATTGCCATTATCACCAAAATTACAAGTTTTTAGTTCTATCAACACTAAAACGTGAGCAAAGTAGTAGATTTTATCTCTTGATTAATCAATCTAGGCCACTGCCACACCTAAATATAAGTACATTGATACTAATAAATCACTAAAATAAAATTAAATGGTTGTTTTTAACTAATTGTAGGCTATTGTATACAATGATTAATTACCTTTTTTCTACAAACTATAGAATCCCTAACGTTAATAATACACATTCTAACAAAAAAGTATACCCTCAAATCCAAGATAACTATTCCACAATACAATTGAAGACTTACACTTTACTCAATTTCTACAACATTAGAAAAGATATTGCCTAATTTGCACCCAACTAAAACTAATTCACCAAAACCAATCAAATTTTAGTTAGATAATTATAAAATTTTATCATCATCATCATCATTATTATTATTAACTTTTGACAAACGATTTTCTATTAACACAAAACAAAATACTTACAATCGGGGTAAGGCAACCCAGATATCTAGAGTTCTCCCTATCGATTGCATCAGTGTGAAAACGAGGCCCACCTTCTATGAAGGGTTTTCTCGCCTCACTTTTCATGTGCACGTGAGAAACTGGAATATCTCAAAAAACGCCTCACACGGCGATACAAGCTTGGCCTAGAAAACTGCATCATCAAGTACATACAAACCACTCAGAGCTAAGCCAACAAGCATAAGAAACACAAAAAAAGAAACAGACATTAGTTTTCCGCAGGGGCCTTGTTGCAGCAAAACAAAACATGGCGAACCAGGCAACAAAAACAGAAAGATCAAGCTCATCTACAGATTCCTCAACCAGGATGCAATGGGCCCATTTGGAGATAGGGAGTCGAATCTGATTTTGGAGTCTGCTTTAATAGTGTCAACTACCCACCTAACTGTCGTTACCCTTTTATGCCATACCGTGTCGTTTCTAACATTCCAAATAGCGTATATGAGGTTGCAGAAGGTTGCAACTATGAAACACGATTTTTCCTTGGGTATATAGTGTTTTCGGAGCATATCTTTCATATTCCTGATGTTCCAGTTAATGCCCAACCAACTTTTAAGGGCTTTCACACATTAAACGTTGAAGTTGCAGTTGAAGAAGAGGTGTTCAATCGTTTCAGGTTGAGTTCCACAGATGGGGCATATACCATCATCCACCACTCTCATGCTTTTGAGCCGGTGTTTTGTTTTGAGTCTTTCATGGTAGGCGACCACACCACAAATCGGCTTCTAGGAATGACAACACGGTTCCATACGGTATTTGCCCAGCGTTCTTTATCTGTAGTCCTCCTATGGTCTTTGTAGACGACGTCAATGGAGTATTTTGGGCTTTCCATCCATTCCCTGAGGGTCTCCTTAACCTTGCATAACTTTTTAATCACCCAGCTCGCAGTGATGGGGGTCCCATCTACCACCTTTCATATACACCTCATGAACCCATTTTACCCACAAAGAGTCTTACATTGTGCTTATGTGCTAGGCTATTTTATCTACACCTGCTAAATTCCAGAGTTGTAGGTTTCGAATTTCGAGCCCACCCTCCTTTTTAGGCCTACAGACCTTCTCCCAATTCACATTTCTTGGAGCTCTGTTATTTGTTTCATCATGCCAGAGGTATGAACGACACACAACATTGATCTGGTTTAGGACTCGTTTGGGAAAAATAACAGTTTGACTCCAGTAGTTAGAGATGCTAATAAGAACCGAGTTAACCAGCTGGAGTGTGGCTGTATAGGAGAGGTTTCTGGCAAACCATGAACGAATCCGGTTAGTCATCTTATCCAAGAGGTAGTCACAATCAGCTGCTGCGTACCGTTTGTAGGTGAGAGGCATGCCGAGGTACTTCACAAGGAGGCTCTTAAAAGTAAAATCAAGGGTACTAGTTGCATATGTCTGAAGTGTTCCCTGACCCTTGCAAGGTAAATACCTGATTTGGTATAGTTGGCTTCGAGACCAGAGCTAGAGGAAAAGAGTTGCACCCCTTGGCAGAGGATTTTTATTGAAAGCATATCCCCTTTACAAAATAACATTAAGTCATCCGCGAACATCGAGGGTTTAGTTTCATCTTGGAGCATCTGGGGTGGAAACTGAAGCCCTCAAATTGACCTGCTGTTGTGAGTATCCTTGAAAGGTACTCCATGCCTATGACAAAGGGTAGGAGGGACATGGGTTCCCTTCCCTGACTCCGCATTTAGCCTTGAAGGTTTCCAGAGGATTTTCATTCATGATAAGGGAGTATTGGGTGGAAGATACATAAGTCATAACTCTCCTTACGAACCGGGCGGGGAAGTTGAAGGCAATCATCATTTCCTTTAGGAAGCCCCAATTCAAAGTATCATAGGCCTTTCGGAGGTCCATTTCAGTAGGCAACTAGGCATGTAGTTTCTCCTTCCGTAGTGTTTTACCACATCTTGGCATAGGAGGATATTGTTGAGAATTGTTGCGACCTTCCACAAGTGCGCTTTGATTAGGGCTTATGATGACCCCTAGGACAAGTTTGAGCCTACTACAAATGAGCTTGGTGACACATTTGTAGATGACATTACAATAGAAAATAGGTCGGTAGTCCCCTGGGCCTTTTGGGCATTGAGTCTTTGGGATCAGAACGATAGCCAATACGTTCCAAGCCTTCAGTAGGACCCCGGATTTAAAGAACTGCTGGATTACTCTGGTTACATCCCTACCTACCGCTAGCCATGAAGCTTTGTAGAACCACTATTGAAACCATCTATGTCGGGAGCTTTATCCTCAGGAATACTCCATAATGCCTTTTTAATTTCTGCCTCGGAGAGCGACAAGGAAAACAGTTTTTGATGGGCTGCTATGAGGACTGGATCCTTTTGAATAATATTCATTTTGATTAGACGTATATCTTCTATATCTTTGTATAAGAGATCAGTGTAGTATTTCTGAAAGATCTCTTAGATCTTAGCATGTTCGCTGATGATCTCCTTACCCATTTGAAGCACGTTGATGGTGCTTGATCTATGTCTGTGCTTGATAAACTGATAGAAGAACTTGGTGTTTTCGTCTTCCAAGGTAAGCCATGTAATTTTGGCCTTTTGCCTAAGAGCCGAATCCCGATCCTCCTTTGCCTTCTGAAGAAAATCTGGCATTTTACATTCAAGGTTAATAAGATGAACATTAGTAGGATGAGCATGTACCTCCACTTGAGCATTAAGCAGATTGTTCTCAGCTAAGATCACCGTTGTCTGTTCATCCTTCTTGAATTTATGTTTTCAGGTAGCTTGAATAAGCTTGTGTTTCTGAATGATTTGATGACTCTTTGGGCCTTGGATAAGGGTATTCCATATGTCTTGAATTACCCCCACGAAATCCTCACGTTTCCCCCAATGATCGAAGAACTTGAATGGTCGGCTCCTTCTATGATGTTTGAAGAAGTGGACTAACATCGAAGTATGATCAAAGGCTCCTCCAGGAGGAAAACAGCTTCAGCCATAAGGAAGGTGGTTTTCCAAGAGTGGTTGCCCATAAGTTGATCAATTTTGTTAAGACCCTTGCAGTACCCTCTTGCTTATTAGTCTAGGTGTAGAATCTCTCAGTGCTTTTCAGATCGTGAATCTCACAAGTCTCCATACGTTTCCTTAAGGGGTCCAATTCACTACTACGAGGTCTTCGACCAATTCTTTCATTTATGTTGGCTATACAGTTGAAGTCACCCATAAGTAGCCACGGACCAACAATGTGATTCTTAATGCTTTCTAGCTAAGTGAATAGGTCCTCTCTCCCTTTCTTATCACTAGCACCATATACAAAGGAGCAGGAGAATTTATCTCCAGTTAGGGGGGTCACATCTACATGAATTACCTGACTGCTACAATGTCGAATATCCACGCTAATCTCATCACTTTTCCAAGCAACTATGATACGTTCTCCTTATGCCAATCCAGATTATAAGTGAAACACCAAGAGGGGAAAATTCTTTTATAAAGGGCACCTAATCCTTGCCGCTTTACCTTGGTTTCGAGAAGGCTAAATAGGCTGACGTTTGTGGTTAGAAATGAATCTCGTCACTTCTGTCTGTTTATTTACCTTATTTAGCCCTCTCACATTCCATATAAGAATGTTATTCATTATCATCGATGGGGTAAGTCCCCCACGCTTTGATTGGAAGTTTCTGTATACTGATTTCCTCCCTATGTATATCATCTGATTCAATCTCAAGGGCAGCAAAGGGGTTTAGGTGTTGTGACACCCTTGTGTTGATGTTCACTAGGACACCTCACTCTAGGGGAGGATTGATTGGTACAAGGGTTAAGCGGTACCGTAGCCTCATTCTTTTATTATTATTTACAAAAATAAAGTAAAATTTATAAACTACTTATCAAATAGTGGAAGCACAATACAAAAATAAAAAATCAATATATATGGTTTCTTTAGTTCATATTCAACTATGAACAATAATATTACACTAATTTAATATGCAATATTTTGGTCCCTAAAACAAATATAACTAACATATACTCCAAAATTAATTATAATTTTTTTTACGTGTCTAAATTTTTCATATAATTAAAATAGGAAAAATTACCTATAATTATTCAACCTTTTCATGATTTTCCTACAATAATTCCACCTATGATCTGCTATAGTAGATAATTCACAAAAAAATAAAATGAAAATTAATTTAAAATGAGAGAAAAATTTTAAAAATCCACATAAAAAATTTCTAAATAATATAAAAATTATAAATTTTTTAACATTCTTTTAACTTTTTTTTATTTGACATTTCATTTTAATTTATCCTTTTTTTAAAAAAAATAAAAATTGCTATAGCAAGTCATCCGGTTACCGGGTTTACTTTAGGAAAATACCCCTCAAAGTTGAGATTATTCATCGTTGATCAATAGGTGAGATTATTATAGGAATATCATGAAAATGTTGGATTATTCCAAGTAATTTTACAGAGGTAGAATCGAATCGTATAATCATATGATTCTACATATAAACTTAAATATATTAAAATATCAAGTATGTTATCATTATTATCCATTTGAAAAGTTTAAATTTATGAATTAAAGTTTCTTTGACTTTATTTTTAAGAATGTAAAAATAACTTTTTAATAATTAGTTTAAATCTTCATACAAATTAAGTAATTTATATTTTAATAGTTTTCATGATGGAAAATTTGAAATTTATTTATTTATGTGAATGAGCTTAGTGAAAGATGGTACATAAGAAAAATTAATAATAATTGATACTAAATTAGTAGAATCAAATCGTTAAATCGTAGGATCGTAGAATAGAGTTATGATTCTACCTCTAAAAATTTTATTCCAACTAGAATCGTAAGATTCTACAACTTTAAGATTCTACCTACGATTCAAATCGCTCACTTGTTTTTGGATCGTAAAGTCGTAGAATCGTATATCAGAATCGCGATTTTAGCCAACAATGTTCTATTTTAATTAAGAAAAGAGACGAGGAACTAGTTACCTTTGTATGGATTCAAATTAGAGAAGATATATAGAATTGTACAAATGATAGTTTTAGAAAATAATAACCCTCCAATAGTTTATACAAATAATTTTTTTCAATCCAAGTATAACCCTAAAAAGTATTTTCAAATAATCTTGATTAGCCCTCGTTTGACATAAGATTAATTGATTAAGAGCAATTTTTTTCATATGAAATATTTGAGATTTTTATGTATATAATTTAAGAGGATATTTGAGATTTTTATGTATATACTTAAAATAAAAGGCTCTATATTATTACTTATTTTTTAGAAAAAATCTAACTCAAATATTTTTATTTTACGATTGTTAATTTGCTAAAATATTTAAAAATCTTCTGTCCTTTAGTTTGATCTTAGCATATTCAAAAATTCGATCTCCGATCCAACGGGTTTGATCTAGGTTTAAACCCGTGCACATCCGTAGATGGGTCCCCAGGAATTGTTTATGATAGTGTAGAGCTCATTAGACATTAATCAATTGGGGGCTCTTATTCACTATTTGTTTTTTGGAAAATGATATATACAGTCCTAAGATTTGTATGTAAGATAGAATTTTGAATTTTATTTATGTAATTTAATATAATTTTTGCTTTGGAAACATAAAAATTTAATTATACTTTATTACTTTAACATTTATTGTTTTTTGAAAAGTAAAAATAATTATATAAAATATTAATTGTTTTCCAATTTCTAAATTAAATTCTCTTGAAAAATTTAAATTTTTAGTAATTAATAAAATTTGTTAATTTTGATGTAAAGGCCTAAGAATTGTAAATATCATTAACTTTTTTTTATATAAACATTAAATCACATGAAACCCCACTAATATTAATACTCATTTTCAAGAAAAAGAAAGGTTTGTTTCAATCTTGATTAAATTAGGGAGTATGGAGTATCAGGTTTAGGGATAATCAAAAATTAAGAAAATTTAATAAAATTTGGAAACTTATTGAGAAGATATTCACGAGCTTTTAACCCATCATATCAAAATATAAAGTTTTTCCACTTAGAGAAATAATTCAATGATAAATATATTGTAATATTATATTCTAAATTACTTCAAATATAAAAAAGTTTACAAACTAATCACTTAAAAGTGTTGCTCAGAATCAGGCTTATAACACTGTAATATTTGAGGCCCCTTATTTCTAAATGCCCTAGGCAGTCGGCTACTCAACTCATGATCAGAACCAACACTGTATATTCTCAAATATGTTCAAATATGTGTTGAAATAAAAGGAAACATTATCTAGAATTATCTAATATTTTCAAGATTTTCCTACAATAACACACTTGTTGATTAACCATGAATAATCCAAACTCTAAGGGTATTTGCCTAGAGTAAACTCGGTAATAAAATGACTTTCTATAGCAAGTTTTTTTTTTTAAAAAAAAAGTTAAATAAAATAAAATATCGACAAAAAAATTTTTAAAATGTTAAAAAAGTTTTCAAATTTTTCATTATTCATAATTTTTTATTTAAAACCTTTAAAAAAATTAAAACAAGTCGCAATGAGGCTAAATACAATTACCCAACATTGGCCAACAAGTTTTTCTAAAAAAAATTTATTTAATATACAAAATAAGTCACATCACATGGAAGGCGATGTACACTTGTCACATACACCATATTGCCATCACCAAAACTTGATTTCACCGTTCATGTATCAATCGCTACCTAATAAAAGCAAACTGACCCATAATAAATTTTATTCAACTATTACAATTTTTTTAAATTTAGCTTTAAATATTATACACATTGCTCACGTTTTTTTAATGTTGTGTATATCCTCTTTATACATTATCATAAGTTAAATATTTATTTAGAATACTTTATCTTACTTTTACAATATAAAGTCGCTAAAATATTTGGGTAGAATTAAAAATGAGATAAAATACATAAATAATAATTAAAAATAGTGATGGCAAAACTATTTAAAATATCCATATTGTAAAGTTATAAGAATTAGGAATCAAACTTTAGACCTCGTGCAACAAAGGCCATATACAACACTTCAACACTTCAACTACTAGGCTACAAACTATTTTGTTGATTTTTTTATGAACTTTATATACATATGGATATGGACTAATGACTTATATTTTTAATATTAGTTGTATTTTTGGTCAATTCAAAATCAGATCGTATGTTATTGGCTTTTATATTTTTTAAAGTTATTATGAAGTCGAGTCATATTCGAATTTGGTTAAAAGATTCGGGTAAATGTCAAGTCATCAAGTCTGTTTAGAACACCTCTAGCCGTACAAGTATAGTCTTATACATATTAATGTAGTATCAGTTTAATATTAGTCATATTATTATGGTATTATTTGTATCAACATGTAATTAGCATAGCATTAGTCGGATGAGCATATTATTTGTCGTATTATTATATTAATAGGTATTTACCCGTGCTATGCACGATATTCAAAGGGTTTTGTTATAATATATTTATAATATATTTTTAACCAATGTTGCTAATCGCAAAATTGGTTAAGTTATGAACGTGATTAAACAATAACGACATATGTATATAACTATTTAATTAAGAATACAAATTCAAATTTAAACAATTAAAATGTACTCCATCCCATTCTTTTTACTTGGAACATTTGAGTTGGGCACGGATATTAAGAGTAGCAGGGGGTCCACCAAATAAGTGGTAGTTGGGGTATTTTAAGTGATTGAATTAATTGTTAATGATTTCCTCCTTTTTGTTAAATAAAGTAGATATAATTGAATTTTGGAGAGAAAATTGGGTTTCACATTTTCAATAAAATTAATTGACAATAATACATTTTCGGGTTTTTTAATTAACAAAGCATAAAAGTACTTAACTTAAATTACAAAAAAATTACATAAACTAAAGTACACGTTATAAATTGAAAAAATAAACTAAGTCTTTAATTCTTCCTTGATTTCTTCAACGTTTTTTGAACGGCAACCGAAAACGAACAACCCTTTCGCCACATGCGCATGTGGATATTAAATCTTTCATTGACTTCAGATTAAAAAAAAAATACGGTATGTATTTAGTGTTCAAAATTGATTAAATAGCTACGAAAAAAATAAACATTTTGATTTTGAAACAAAGCCATCAAACACTGGAATCAGTCATGATACAAAGAACACAACAGAGCAGTAACATCATAAGGCAGCAAAGAGGCGCCAATTCCAAATAGGAAGCAAGAGTAAACAAAAACCCAAAAATTTTAGAAAGACGCCAAGTAAGAGAACACCAACACATACAAGTAAAAATCTGAGACGCCAAATCCCAAAACCAAGAAGGGAACAAAATAGCAACTATATAAGGGGAGCATTAAATAAAGAATAGATCATCACTTATTAATTTCCACCAACCAAAATTCAAGTACAACCATGGAAAAATCAAGAGAGCTAGATAATTATAGTAGGAAGCAAATAATGCATTAACTTTTATTGTCAGTCAACAGTAAAGGGAAGTCAACACATGGGGTCATCGGTGACATGTCGAAGAAGTACAATGTGAGTAGGAAGACAATATCAAGGATATGGGGACAGATAAATCACCAATAACAACAGAATCAATTCCAAATCAATGTCAACAGTAAGAGGATAGGGAAGAAGTCAAGGACTGAGATTCCCTTTGATGACACAAAATTCAAGGGACTAGAAAAAGCAAAAAAGACAAGTCAAACTGCAGTTGCAAAGGCCATGGAGGTTAGCCAAAGCACAGTTTGGAGATGGAAAAAGAAGAAGTACATTCGAAAGCACACCAATGCAATAAAACTGTTTCTTAATGACAAAAATTGTAACACCCCATGATTTATCGGGTTTAAAAAGAAAATATAATAAAATAAAAATAAATAAGATTATTAAATTATAATATTTTACATATATAATTATAAGAATAAAGTAATTAAATTTTAACGGTAACGAGTTTTATCACGTACGATGTCATCGCGTAACGTTTCTTTTCTGTTTTAACAATATCATAATAATTACTTAATTAATTAATTAATATTTTTTTAAAAAAATAATAATAATAATAATTAGGGGAAATTGAGGGGGTGGCCAGTTGGTGGAGGCATGGGAGGAGTCTTGTAACTCCTCTCATAATTGTGTATTATGGCACAATTATGGCCATTATCTTAAGTGCCTATTAATCCTTAAACTCCTTTGATTTTCCTCACCATTTCAAAACTTCAAGTAAACAAAAAAATTCAGAAATTCTTTCTCCCTTTTTGCTCCTTGAATTCGGCACATTCAAAAGGAAAAAAAAATTCTTGTTGTTCAATCCAATCTTTTGATCAAAGGGTAAGTTTAATTGAATTGTTAATTATAGATTTTATATACAAAGATTTCTAAAAAGAATTATATTTTATGTATGATGATATCCAATGACTTATAAGAGGATTGAATATTTTTCTTTTATATATGAAAATTTTCTGTAATAATTCTTTAATAAACTTTAATTTGTTAAAAGGATTAAGAAAAGAACTTCTTGATCAATATTCTTTAATTAAATTTAAATTTGTTATAAGAATTAAGAATTAAAGTTATATTGATATTTAAATAATTTTTATGGTTTACTTTTCTCTAACAAAATTTCAATTGTTAGATGAAATTTAAATGGTATAAACCAAGTAGTGTAGTTATTCAAGAGATTATAAATCCTTTAGCAAAATTTGATTTGTTTGAAGGATTGTGTTTATACATATACGTTTTGATTTAAAAGGGTGATTTGGGTTTTACCATTCTCTACAAAATTTTAGTTTGTCAAGAGAATTAAGTATTTAATTTAATTATCATAATTTATGAAATTTTAAGTTTCTTGAAAGATTTTGTGAATGTGATTTTGTTAGATGTATTTTGGACATAGGATTTAAAAGTTAAATCATTTGAATAATTTATATATAAAAATAAAAATAAAAATAATAATAATATTAATGATAAAAAAATATTCGGGCAGCAGCTGTTCTGTCCCGGTAAAGGTGCCGATCCGGAAACGTTAGTCGTGTTCTGTTATTGGTTTGTGTATCCGATGCGTTAAAAAAAAACTCGTTAAACGGTTGAAATAATTAAAAATAGTAATTGGATGTTAGAAATTATGAAATTTGGTACCCAAGGTAATTGATGTATTCCGGACGCAGTGGTGAAGTCGGATTTTTCATTTGAATTTTCTAAACTGTCCGAAATGGCCAATAAAGTTTCTGGTCAGAAATTAAATTTGGAATCATTGGAAATTGGATGAAAACATTTAAAATTATCAAGTCTTAGTAATATCTTAGTAGTATGGAGTGGATTAAATGTGTAAACACGTTCTAATACGTGACCGTTTTGTGTGTGTGTTATTTAGGACCTCGATTCATAAGAAGGCGAAATTCTTATCGTGCTTAAACGTTGTTTGGTTGCAGTGCTTAAAGGTACACGCTTAGACCATACTGTTTATGTGGTTGTGCAAGTAGTGTTGTTTCATTTCTAATCGAGGCATTGTAAATCACATAAGGATTAGACACCTCAAATAATATGAAATAATTAATTGAAAATTGAATTTATGTGCTTGTCACCCAAAGGGGTTGACGTTTGGTTATGTTACCCAAAGGGGTTAACGATTGGTTTGGATTATTATAATTATTGTTCCCATGGCAGTTTTGGATCATTACGGTCACCATGGGGGTATGCATACTTTAGCCTTTGGCGACCCGAACAGGACGGGCAACGTCTTAGGTCGGTGGTTGCCTTGGGATTAGCTCTCCCAAGTGTATTCCACCAAATGGATTGGTTTTATACTTGAACGACCCGAACAGGACGGGCAACGTTTCAAGTTAGAAATTATCTAATAATGAATGATTATACTTGAACGACCCGAACAGGACGGGCAACGTTACAAGTTGGAATTATCGGAATTATGAATGTATTAGAGCCTATGCATGCTAGGATGAACACATTGCATGTTTTTCAACCTGGTTGATATTTGTATGAAGTCTCTGACGTGTATCGAATTGTTTCTTTGAAACCTACTTTTGTTGTCTTACGACGACTAGTAGGCTGATTGCAGGTGGGATCTGGAGTGAGGTCTTGACTTAGAACCTGTAATCATCAAGACTATGCTATTATCTTTTGTATTAGATTATGAGTAGAATGTATGTACCAGGATATAAAGTAGTTTTTCTTTTCGCTTCCGCTACTTCAATTAGTTGGTTTAGAGGCCTTTAGGCTCTCCTTTAGGCTCTCAAGTTGTACGTTAGAACTTCCGCTGACTTATTATTTTTCACACTGGTACTTTTTTTGTTTTATCTATATTTCTTTATCGACGGAACGTTGACGGTCCTAGAGAAAAGTCTTCTCTGATGTCCAAAAAGGTGAACTGGAATTTGTATTTTCATATGGATTTCCGGGCCACTTAAACCGGACCGTTACAAAAGTAAACTCGACAAGTTAATTTTTTGTCTTACAAGTTGCATTTTAGATGAGAACACAAGCAATTTCAAGTTTAATGACATGTCAAATGTAGTGCACATACATGAAAAGTTGTTTTACTTCACTAGGACACAACAAACATCTTATCTCACACTTGGGAGGTAGAGCCACATAAAGAAATCCAATCAAAACGATATGTGCCTAAGATCATGTTTATGTGTACTGTTGCTAGACCAATCTTTTGTAATGAAGGTTAGCTGATGATGGAAAGATAGGCATATTTCCTTTTACACAAGAAGTGCCAGCACAAAGAAGTTCAAAAAACAGGAACAGAGGAGAGCCAGAGACCAAACCCATACAATCAATCACTAAAAATCACACGAGAGATATGATTGTGTACAAGATACTACCTGAAATTAGAAGTAAATGGCCAGCACATTTAAGCAAAATGATATACATTCAACAGGACAATGTTAAGCCACACATTTTAGATGATGACATAGTTTTTAGAGAGGCAGCAACACTTGATGGATTTATTTTCCACTTAGTGCAACAACCTCCTAACTCACCAGATATGAATTTGTTAGACTTAGGATTTTTAGGTCTATACAAGCATTGCAGCATAAAAAATCAGCAGACAATTATGCACAGTTGGTTAAGGCAGTGAATGCAACATTTGAGAGTCTACAACCAAATGCATTGAAACCAAATGCATTGAAGTTTGTATGGATCACTTTACAAGCATGTAAAGTTGAGGTTATTAAGAACTTAGGTAGTATAGATTATCACATTCCACACCTGAACAAAGCAAAGCTTGCAAGAGAAGGGAGACTTCCACATTGTTTGGGGGTACGAAGGGAATTTATTTACGAGGCACTTCGTTATTTGGACACAAAGGTGGATCAAAATACATTTGAGGTCATCTTATTTTACTTGGGAATCAAAGATGAACAATTTTTTGATCAACAACAATTAACAACAACACCAACAGAAACACCAGCACAAACAGAAAGAACAGCACCAACAGAAACACCAAGAGCAACAGAAACAACACCAACAACAGTGAAAACAGCAACAACAGAACCAATACCAACAACAACAGAGAAAACAGCAACAACAGAACCAACAACAGTGGCATACGCATCAACATCAAAACAACCAGCACCAGTAGCATGAACACAAGTATCATGTATATATGACAGATCTGAGTATACTTTTGGGTTACATGTTTATACTCACTTTTGGGTGAACTATGTTAGGTAAATGTTTAGGTGTAACATGATGTAGCAAAATAAATCATCAAGTTATTTAACCATAAACATTTAAATGAAAACGACAGCTTCAACAGATTATTGAAGGCTTCAAAAACAAAATCGAAAAAATTCATCTCAGAGAACGAAATGTTCTCATCACAGATAACCCATAAACCATAGTAATTGCCTCCTGAATCTGGTAAGAATATAGCCTCCTAAACATGATGTTTGGTGGCTTATGAACTGAAAACCCTAGATTGGTGGAAAAATAAGTTGATTTAGGGTTTTTGTAGCTATAATCAAATGTTTACCCTCAAAAAAAATTATAGGGCAAAAAATCAGAACACCAACACAGACATGCATACCATAAAAAACACATACATAAAATCATCATAAGTTAAAAAGGAAAGATTTGTCCATACGAGAGAATTGTCCTCCAACATCAAAATTAGACATCAAATCATCATCATCCAATGATTCTTCATCGAGAAAGGGAAAAAGTTCTCAATATAAAGATCTTGCAGATTTAGTTGTAAATCAAACAAATTCTCAATTTCTTTATCCTCAAAAGTTAAAGTTCTTCCCCAGTTAGGATTCGTTTCAATAGAGCTCGTAGGAGTCGGAGGAGCTCGATTGTAGAAGTCAAACCAAGGATTAGGAGGACCAATTAGATCACTGTCTTGGGATGAAGACAACCACGAAAGACAAGAACTTGGTGACTCCATATTCGAAAATCCAGAAGCAATACAAAAAAAACCCAAATCTGAAAAAACCCCAAACGTATTAGGGTTTCAATCGAACACTAGAAAAAAGAGAAGAGAGAGGGGAAGGGAGATGATGAAGGAAAATCGACACACAAAGTGAAGAAGGAGGAAGATGAAGGAGAATCGAGACACACAGTAACAATGGAAATGAAGGAGGAAGATGAAGATGAGACACACAAGGATGGTGAAGAGAGAGAGAAGGCATTAGGGTTTCAATCAGGATGAGGATTGGGGGGGAGTGATTTTAAAAGGGAGGGAATCATTAGGGATGTTAATGACTGATTATGAAGATAATCAGTTTGGGTAAGTAGTGTAAGCGAGGGTATTTTGGTTCTTACGTGTGTGAATTAAGGGTACTTAAGTAAAAAAATCAGTGACAAAAAAGGAAATGAGACAAGTAAGGTGACTTTACCCATTAAGAAAATGGAACAAGTAAAAAGAATAGGAGGGAGTACAATTTTATTATACTGAAAAAATAATATAAAAATAATTGATTAATGATACAAATAATTTTACATTGATTATTAAAGTAAATAAACACAATGGCTATATTTGGTATATGAACTTCATATAGAGTTGGTGACAACTACACCTGCATGGGTGATTCAAAAAAGATTATTTTCTTACCTTTATTCTTGTTCCAATCCCTTGATAGGAAAAAGATTTAGGAACGGACAATTGGCTATACATATACATCTATGTTAAAATATATATTTTTGATGTTACCAACTCAAAATATCAATATATAATTAATGACACCATGATATGTAAAAAAAATTAACAATAACTTTTGGACAATATAACTATATCTTTTTGACAATAAAAACACCATGATTTAACACCAAATAATCCAAAATAAAGCTTGAAATTATGACGAAATATTGAAATATGTGACGAACACATCTAGAGAGTGTTTAGTTAGATAAAAAAGATTTTCAATTAACAATAGAAAATTAAGCATAAATAATATCTTTTGCACCAATCAACATCAAACCAAAACCCTAGAACAAAAAGGCAAAACATGACCTCTATGAATGACACGTAAATAATTTTTTTTTTTAAAAAAAGATAACCATAATACCGTGCATCTCAGTCATAGGGTTAGCGGAAGTGGAAATAATTATTACAATCTCATTCAGCAAAATTTAAGTAGTCTTTGAAAAATGATACAATCATATTAATAATATAAAATGAGAAGTCTAATGTTCAACATTACCTTTGTGCAAAGTAAAATGATACAATCATATTAATAATATAAAATGAGAAGTCTAATGTTCAACATTACCTTTGTGCAAAGTATATGTTTGAACATATTCCTCCAAAGATAACTTGTTTGTAAGACATCTATATATTGAAGGGATGGTCCTAAATAAAGTTGCCTCAATCAGCTACACATCAATCTATAGAATAAGAATGTGTTCTATCTTATTTAATTTCTTGAAGGTTAGGTAATTGAAGAGTATAGTGATGAGGTGATGATGAAAATCATATTTGTGAAATGATGATGAAAATGATGTAATCAATAGAGTAAAGCATGATAGAGTGACACGTGGACAAGGTTGTCTTATATTATAATATGTATATGATTAGTCGTATTAAGTGTACTAGCATAATGATAATCGTATTACTATAGTACTGGTGCAATACCCGTGCAATGCACGAGATTTTTTAAAGTTTCACATATATAGTAATTTTAATTATTTTGATAATTTTTTCTTAGCATAATTATTAATTATTTAGATAAAAAAGTATTTCATAATTATATTAAAAAAAATTACATACTCAATCAAAGTAGATAATTTCAATATTAGTCCCACATGAATTATACGTAAATATAATGAAGATTTAAATTATTATATATTTTAATGATGAAAATAAGTAATGAATGTGAGGCAGAGGTAAGGATGTTTTATAATAATCTAAATAAAGCTAAAAATCAGTATTAAAGACTCTAGAGTAAATGATAATTGAGCAAATAAGAAAAAACAACATTTAATTCAAGAATATAATTTAAAGTGACACGTGACGAATAATTAGAATTTCTTAACTCTCATTCTACATCTGCCACGTGTTACAGTGGTTTATCAATCAGTATATTTCTATGATTACTATGATGAGATTAATTAGTTGTATTAGTATAATTTTAGTAGTATTAGTATACCATTAATGTAATGTTAGTTGTATCATTGTTTTAGTCGTATAATATATAATTAGCATAATATTTATTGTATTAATGTCGTATTAGCACTATTAGTCGTATTAATAGTCATATTTGTATAGTATTAGTTGTATCAGTATAGTACTAGTCGTCGTATAATCGTATTTGTATAGCATTAGTTGTATTTCTGTAGTAAGTATTAGGCCTTAACGTGAATTAGAATCTTTACTATACTAATAGTCGGTACAATTGTCTTCCAATATAGAGTTTCGAGAGACATATATCAATAAAACCTTAACCATAAATTTCAATAAAATTGACCTTCATCCCAAATATTGCTAGTAGCCACCCAAAAAATACATCCAGGAAGAAATAATTAACCAGGAAGAAATAATGAATCAGGAAGAAGACTTCCAAGGTATATCAGAAGATTGCAAGCAACTACTCCTTTCCCTTCCTAAAGTAAAAGGATGGAGAACTCATCATCTTTACCTTTTTCAAGGTTTTTGGTGTCAACCCAAAGAAATTCAAGCCATAATCAACGCTCAAAACCATTTTAAGGCTCAAGATAGTGATGTAATCATCGTCACTGTGCCTAAATCTGGCACAACTTGGCTTAAAGCCCTAGTTTTTGCCATTGTTACCCGAGCTCGATTCGAAATCAAATCAAAAGATCATGATCACCCTTTGTTAATGTCTAACCCTCATGATCTTGTACCATTCTTTGAGTACAAGGTTTATGCTAACAATGAGATCCCAAATTTATCAAATCTTCCTTCTCCAAGGTTCTTTGCTTCCCATGTACCTTACAATTCCTTACCTAAAACCATCAAAAACAATCCTAATACTAAGATTGTGTATATATGTAGAAACCCATTTGATACTTTTGTGTCAATTTGGCATTTTATGAAGAAAATAAGGCCTAGTAATCTAGGACCTTTTTCGTTGGAAGAAGCCTTTGATATGTATTGTAAAGGTCTTATAGGGTATGGTCCTTATTGGGATCATATGTTAGGTTATTGGGAAGAAAGCTTAAAGACACCACAAAAAGTCATGTTTTTGAAGTATGAAGACTTGAAAATGGATGTATCTCTTCAAATTAGGAGAATAGGTGAGTTTTTAGGGTACCCATTTACTCCAAGAGGAAGAAAATGGAGATGTTGAGGAGATTAAAAAGTTGTGTAGCTTAGAGAAGATGAGGGATTTGGAAGTGAATAAGAATGGGATATCTATACTTAATTTTGACAATAAGGGCTTATTTAGGAAAGGTGAGGTGGGTGATTGGGTTAATCTTTTAAGTAAGGAGATGATTCAAAGGTTGGGTCAAATCATGGAAGAAAAGTTAGCCGGCTCTAGCTTGAAATTTCCCGATGTTTCTACGTTTCATTAATGTATAATATGATAATTTTAAAAGCAAAAAAAAAAAGTAAAATTACTCGCTCTATTCGATAGAATTTGCAATCATTAAGTTTCTTATGAGAGAGATTTTCGAAGATTTGTTGCAAAATCAATGGGACTGAAATAGTAAATCAAAAATACTTAATTTAGCCAAGTTTTTTTTATTGATCTTTCTTTAAAAAATGTAATGTTATTGTAATTTGTTTGTTAGTGAGCATGTGTTGTATGATAAGCTTTGGTCTTAATTAGCTACTTTTAATTAGTTTGTACTTCGTGATGCACTTATCTATGTTGTTCTAGAGGTTAATACATATTGATTTAAGTATTTGATTTTGAGTTGTTGCATGTATTTTTTTCTTGTATACCGTATACAAAAAGTTTAAATTGTGTTTCATTCGCTCACCCTTTTATGGTTCATACAGTTTTTGTTAATTTGGTTTTATCTTGTTGGGGCCTTCAAATTAGGGATGCAAACGGGGCGGGGCGGGGCGGGTATTGGAATTCTCATCCCCATTCCCATCTGTTAATGCAATACCCATCCCTGTCTCCATCCCCGTGGCGGGTATAACTTTTTCCCCGTCCTCTCCCCGATGGATTTGTACCTAAAATCATCCCCGCCCCACCACCCATCCAAAGTCTCAAACAATTACATATCCAAAGTCTCAAACAAACATATAACCGAAGTCTCAAACAAAAATACATGTCTAAAACAAAAGTATTTCAACATCAACTCAAAATCATCCAAAGCAAATCAATCCAGAATAATCTCATCACTATCCAATTCCATTTTGCATTCCCATCCCCATCCCCGCGGTTATCACCTAAAACCCATCCCCATCCCCATCCCCGCGGTGGGTATGAATTTTATACCCGTACCCGCCCCATGACCCATCAAATCGGGACCCATCCCTGCCCCGATCGGACGGGGATGGGGCAGGTCTTCTATTAGACCCGCCCCGGCTGCATCCCTACTTCAGATACAAATCATAGTATTGACTTGCAAATTAAGAAGGAGTTTTAAAGTTATAATTGATCACATTAAGATTGCAAGTAATCTCTATAAGGTAGTAATTAACTTGAAACTGAAAATGTATATTGCGCTAGCCCAATAGAAACAGTCTTATAATAAGATCATTTAATTTGACACTACAACAAATTTAACTTTTCTCCACATTAGATTTAATAGCATTAAATGCCACTAATTTATATTTTTAGCATAATAATTGTCGGTTTTTATTCTACATTTTACTATAAAATGATTTAGTTATACTTTATTTGGCCTTTAGTAGCATATGTAAGTGTTACTAAAGTCTATAGTGACATTTCTTATGTCGCGAAGAATTTTAATATGATTTTTTAATATGATGTTAAAGAGTCTAATAAATATCACTAAATTTATTATGTATACTATTAAAAATTTAAAATAGTGATATTTAATTTAAATGATGCTAAAAGCATGTTATGTAGTAGTGTGAGAAATTGGGAGGGATGAGGATGGAGCGGTATAAGATAAATATGGGCCATTTAGTATGCTGGGGAAGATCCGATATGGGATGGGGATGAGCCGAATTAAATGCTGGCAATACGGGTGCGAATGAGATTGATAAAGCCAAGTATTATTGCATCTAATCTTGTTACACAAAAAATCTCAAGTGAAGCCAACTAATTATACTTTTGTTTTTCATTAGCATGATTTTAATTTTTAATATTTTTATTTTCATATGATAAAAAATTTAAAAAGTTAATATTATGAAAATATGCGTTAAGACGAATCAAATAAAATCTCTCTTGACTATAAAATATATACCAAATAAGATCAGTTAATAAACAGTAGTTGTTATAGAAACTGTAGCAACTATTAAAATCCAGAGGAAGTACATTATAAGGCTACAATTTATAACTCAACTTGAGCCAAACCTATGAAGGCATGACTATAGATGGTCATGGATCAAATCCAACACGACTCAGACCTAGACATAGACCCATTAATTTTTGGTAGATCCTGACCCGGACGTATGCCCTTAGGATATGAAAATTTTAGACTCAAACTCATACCGTTAGGGTCAGATGGGTATGGGATCCAAATGAATCTTAATTACTTATGCTCAAACCTACACAATTTAAAGGTTTTATTAGTATTAAATATATGTCTATAGATTGTATATACATCTAAATTACTAAATATATTGATTTTGGGTTGTAATGATGTGGAAATAAAGTGCGTCTGTCAGGTCTATATCCTAAATGAGTTCAAAGAGAGAATCTGATTTGTATCTAGGTCCGAAGACCCTAGGTTCAAACCTGTTGGATCTCAAAAACAAGAATCCATAACTTAAAATTAGGGGTAGGTCTAATAAGATCTTAACCCGTAATCATCCTTGGGCGTGAATGTTTTTGTTGTTTTTAGCTGGCTTTACATTTGTCAATTACAAAAAGAACTCAGTTATGTTTTACCTGGCTTCAGTGGACAATATTATAATGTTTTTTTTTTTTTTTGAAATATTTTCTAGTTTACATGGTATGTTGAAGAGAGGGCTGTGTGAAAATCGATCAAATCATCTTGTAAAAGATGTGATACTTGCTCCAACTGAGACAATAATTACTCAACTCTATGTTAACGGATAATTAAATTAAATAGTTTATAATTAAACTACATTATTATAAAGTATTTGCATTACCATTCTGACCATACAGTATTAATAAATCTGGAGTTGAAAAAAACAAATGATGTTAATTCGTAGGTAATGAATGAAGTTCAAAATCTATGACATATTCACACATCACACGAAGTTATTCTTCTTATGAAGCCATTTATGTATACAAAAAAAGAGCACATTAGAAAACAAAAACTTAATTAACACCCTCAAATACAGTAAAAATCAAAACTTCAACAAATGCAGCTTAAGTGCACCTGCAAACTGACCTAAGAAGAAGCTGCTAAGTACATCAGTATCTACATTGTGTTTGTCGAAATTCAGAATGCATTCGGATTGGAGTGACCTTATGTTTGTTGGCTTAAGACAGGAACTTCACATTGAGCCAATAGATCAGAGGTTGCCAGGGCTGCCTCATTGTAGTCATATGCTCCCGTTGCAGTAAAGTATGTGTCCCTCTGCGCAAATTCAGGCAACAACACAGGAAGATGATCTTGTACATTTGCATCAACTTTGCTAAACATCAGGGACGCTACAGTCCTGTCAATACAATTGGTTCCTGCTTCAGCTCCCTCCATTACTCCTGACCTGGAACCGAACATACATAATTAGAATTGGACTGTCGATAAATGGCACGGCAGATTATTCATTTCACTCAAGATTCTATACTACGTACAAATGGTACAGAGTGTACCTTAAACACACTCCACTAGGAAATGAATGCTCATCGAAAGAAAAGCCTTCAACAAGATCATTTCCTGATGTTTGCTGCTCTGAGTGCTTAGCAAGTCGGTATAAGGAATCTCGCAGGCAAAGTCTAGTCTTGTCATTCAACTAAAAGAAAAGGAATTGACATAGTATTAGCAACCACTGATCAAAGTAACATACTGAAAATCTGTTTATATAGTGTTACTATAGTTTGCTTCACCTGGTTTCGAACATTCTCGAGCTTTGTCAGCACTGATTCTTCAAGCGAAGACATAACATTAACATCTAATGTACCAGAGGCTTTGTAATCAGAAGGAACCAAGTCCATAGTCTCCGGTACCTCAAAAAAGAAATGTGAATTAATAAAGATATATTACCATGTAAGAAAGCAAATAATGAATATTGTATCAGTTTAGACAGAAGTCTCACCTTTACTGATGGACTAAAACTCTGATCTGACCTGTTTCCAGACACAGATTTTGATACATGGGTCTGCACCAGCTTATTCGTATCACAAGACTTGCTCTGAAAATCCATCACTTTGTTTATTGAATTACTATTCGATGGTCCTGCAAGGTAGATAGATTGTAATGGGACGACATCATCATTGAGCAAGGAACTCCTATCACAAACCAAAATACAAGTTGAAAGTGTAAGAAACTAAACGAAAAACAAGACATATATATAACCAGAATTTGCTTAGAGCATACAAAATTCATGTGTACTCCCATTGGACCTCCCAAATAACTGGAAATTCACCATTAACATATCATGAAAATGCTAGGAACAATGTAATTTCAGCTATAATAGGATCTCCAATTTCCTTCCTTAGGCACTGTTCTCTTCCGCTAAGTTTTAGACTCGATATCATTTCTAATCAACAAAACTTTACACTAACGGATCAAAATTAAAAAGCTGATTTTTATCGAACAAAACTGATTCTTTGACCAAAAGTTGAAGAGAACAAGCCTTAGTTCAAAGAAGTAAGAGATAGTAAGCATTAAAAATTATACTATTGCTACATCATGATTTCCTACACGCATTAAAGCAAGTATGATAAACTCCATAGGTTACGCCTGTACAAGAATATGTCATCTGCTGAATCAGGTGCTATCAGATCATTGTAGTAGTCCGGCCCAACACTTGCTGCAGCAGCAGCAGAAGTCCTGATAGAATAAGAGTCCTCAGATGATGGAAGCCTGTTTCCCGCTTGACGTATCTCTTTGTTTCCCGCTTTACTAAACATCGTACGTTGCTGAGGTTTCTTATTCACAAGGTTATCAGAATCGAACGTGTTTGACCAAGCAGAGTTCCCTCCAGTTCCACTTGTTTCCCACTGCAACCAACTATCAGGTGATGGAAGCCTGTCAAAGTACTCTTGATCATTGACAACAAGTAGATCACTACCATCATGTCCATAATACCATTCTGTCATATTTATCTGTGACCACAAAAAATCGAACAAAAATTTCATCAACGAAAACTTTCAAGACCAGATGTTACTCTTACACTGTAAAATAAAAACATAACCAGCGTTTTTGGAAGAAGTAAACAACAATATCAAAGCCTCAATACCAATAATATTGGGTAATGGGTTGAATCCATCAACCTACAAAAATCAATGTGTTTCTGGGAGAAGTAAAGAGAAAACTTGGTTAGGCTCTGTATCTAAAAATTATATACAAGAAGCCATTATAAAAATGCCAAGTAGCTCTCGCTTAGGTAGAGTTTGAAGAGTCGGATTCAATCATTTTTATATCAATATAATGCCTGACCTTTACTGTCACTTGACACACTACTTTCCAGCTGCCTAACTAGAAAAGATGGTAATCTGATTTTGTGAAGATACAAGTGATGACTCCTTCCTAGCTTATGGCAAAAATACACAAAAATAAGGACATGAAAGAGCGAGATTTTAGACCACATATGAACTTGAAGCATCTCAATCCCAAACCAACTTTTTACTTATCCCTCTCTTCTTTTTGCGGCCCGTTTGGTTAGTGGTACTAAATGGTGGTAATGGGAATGACTTATAATGTAAATTTTCATGCTATGTATTATGTCATCACCATGGTAATGAAAGTTTGAACATAAAAAAGTTTTTTTGTTCACAATTTTTCATTACCACCTAATACCACATGTTTAAGTGGTAATAAATTGGAATGAATTTTGTGAAGAAAATGAGCTTGTTGAAGGAGAATAAGAATGGTCATTACATTTATCAAGTGATATTCTTACCAAAATTACACTAACATTCCATTATCATTCCCACCATTTAGTACCGATTACCAAACGGGCCGTTGGTACTTTTAAAATTACTGATATTTTCTTTGTCACTATTTCTATATTTTTCTTTTAATCATATAAAGAAAAATTCCTCTTAATTAATCCTTACCTATGATGGCTCTTCACTAATTTCCTATAATTAATTTTCTGTAAATGTTACTTGTTGTGCTTACCTCAATAGTTTCCATTTTTTTTATATTAAAATTAATGCACCTATTAATTATGATCCTTTCTTCCGGTAAATTTTCATCATAATAGATACAAGGCAAATGCTAAAGAATGCCCTGAGATGTTAATGAACAAGAATAATAATAATAATAATATATATATATATATATATATATATATATATATATATATATATATATATATATATATATATATATATATATATATATATATATATATATATATATATATATATATATATATATAGCATGTATGGTTATAAATATATATAGCATGTATGGTTATAAATTTCAAATTTTGCGCTATATGCCAATATATTAGGTAATATAATTGATACTTATATATTACTCCCTCCTATTTGCCTTATGTGTCCCATTTTCTTTTATAGTCAAGTCATCTTAATTGTCCCAATTCTATTTTTGATATAAGTTTTTAACTTTTATGCCCTTAGTAGCTTTATCCTATTTTCAATTATACCCTCCATTACCCATATTAATTTTCCTCAATTACATTAAAAACTCATAATACCACTCTCTTTTCTACCTTTAGGGTTCCACTTTTAACTCTCCTTAGAATCCGTAAAAAGTTAAATGAGACTGAATAGGAGGGAGTATTAAACAGTTTAAAATATATACTATTTTACTATTTATTATTAATTTTTTTCTTGTTAAAGAGCACACATGCATCCGTTAATAAGATCCTAAAAATAAAACCCACTAAATTTAAAAAATAAAAACTCCATATAAAAGAAACAAAATAAGAAAAGGGGGAAGTATTAAAAAAATTACTCCTTAGTTACAATAACTACCAAATAAATACTTCATTTTTTATCTACGAAGCTTACATATATATAATTCTTTTTCTGGGTATGAGTTAATTAGTCATAGATCTAGCATCACAATCAACATGAATCATAAGGATAAATCATAGTTGGAGTCAAACATTAAAGACCAAATCAATAGATTGGAGGAGTTTATTAACAACAAAGTCTAGAAAAGTGATAACTAGTATTAGAAACTCATAAACTAAATCAAATTAAACCCAATAATACAGTTCTTACATCTAAGAAAACAACATTTTATTCAAGAATATTGCAAAACTTGAATGAATTCAGTTAGTACAAAAGACAATGAAATTATCAGATCTAACATATTGACTTGTTTTGACAACCAATTAATTCAATAAAATTACAATAATCAGAAAGGAAATGATAAGTAACTTACCTCTTAACACTTAACAATTACCCAAATGGAGAAGAAGAAGAAGAACTAGTTGAAATTAAGTTGAGCAAATTGTAGGGTAATAAAAAGCTCCAATGGCAATTAAGCAGAAAGATTGAATTGGGCAATTGGGTATAAGTAAAAATGGAAAACAGGGAGGGTAAAGGAGACTAAATAGAAGAACAAGTTGGATTAGGTACAAAACTTGTGGGAAGGGGGAGAATTCATGGTGGAGAGCAGAACATCAAAAGTTGAATTGTGATTGGGCCACGTGTCATAAATGGTCCCACAAAAACAGGAAAACAAAATCAAATTTGTGGTGTAGGTTGCTTGGTGGGACCCAGAATGGACTAGTGGAACAATACTAGGTTGATTATTGATCCATCTCTCATGCCCAGTCATACAAGATTGATACCAGCAAGAATTGTCCCGGTAGCTTTTAATTTTTTAGACCAAAATATTAAAAGTTTGAGATTTTGAACTTTATTGTTTTGTCCACTCATGTGATAATCTTTGGAATGAACTTTTTATTTGCCACATCCACACTCAACTTTAGACACATGTTTGCTACATGCTTTGTTGAATACTCCGGTGACAGAGGTTAGTTTCAGACCTGTATTATTCGGTTTGGTCGAATTTTGAATCGGTAAAGTTTAATTGTATGCCGCGGCGGGTCATAATCAGGTCAGATTGGTTAGTTACGGGTCGGTTTAACAAGGACTATATGTGTTATTGGGTTCACGCCGATTCTTTACCAGTTGAAACTCGAGTCGAGTATCAATTGAGTCGGGTTGTCATCAGTCTATAATTAGTTCGATTTTTTCGGCATAAATCAAATTCAGGCTTTACTTTTCAAAAAGGCATTGCTTATAGTTGGTTTTTTATTATTGATATAAGCTTATTTACTTACGAAAAAAATAATTACCAGTTGTTCTATCAATTTATTTTTAATTGTTTTAATTGATAACAAAATTATTATTTATTAACATCTCCTTTTCAAATATTTTTATAACAATGTTGGTATTTGGAATTATTTATCTTCGGTAGTTCAAAAATATTATAGGGTTGCCTTTAAAACGAATAGTGTACTAGCATAGAAATTTGTGCAATGCACAAATTTATTAGTATGAAATATATAAAAATATGACTTCAAAAATAATGCAAGTACATATTATCGTTATTCAATTTATCGAATACATGATTTGTTAAAAAAAAATAAATACTGGTTTTTTTACAATTTTTTTATCGAATATGTCACTATTTCATTCTATTAAACGTATCAAATATTATGTTAGGCATAGAAATGCTTTACCTAATTTAGCTCCAAACTTTAAAAAAAATCGAATCCTAAATTAGTTAAATATTTTCAAATCTATTATTTGTCAAGACTCCCTAAGGATGTCCTTTGTTATTTTCTAACATTTATTTTTCAATTCTTTTATTAGTATGTATGATATGACCATTATCTATATAATAAAGCATTGAGTAATGTCAATTCGATCACTCTTAGATTCGGGTAATCTCCGTTAATAGTTATTTACCAGTTATAAAAATCGATTTTGCAGTTCCGATTCAGTTTTCTAATTTTCGGTTTGGATAATGTTGGTTCGGTAAATCTAAAAAATAACATATTTTTGGGGTAGGTAACTTTCAGTTCCAGGTCGGCTCACATTTGAACAGCTCTAGTAGTGAGTTAGCTTTAGGGATGGAAATCGGTCAAAATCCGGTCAAATTATCCACTCGAATTATATTTTTCAGTCTACCTCCACTCAAAGTCGAATTATGCAAACTCCAACTTTATTCCGGCATGGAGTCTCGGACCTCCGACAGAGTTCATAATATTATCAAGTTTTATTGTTATCGATATTATACTAATAATTTAAAAGCATAAAAAAACTACTGGAGTAGTCTTTCAAATACAACTTAATAAAGAAAAGGTGTCCTTTAGACTAATGGAGTAGTCTTTCAAATACAACTTAACAAAGAAAATGCGTCCTTCAAATGAAACTAATGGAGTAATCTTTCACTTCTGTCTCATTCTCTATTCTGGTGAATGGCTCCCTCTAAAGCCTCTTGCAGCCGCGAAAAGTTAGCGCCAAAGAGATCGTCTTTCTACTTATTTATTCGCCTTAGGTATGGATTACTTGTCGAGACTAATGTAAAGGATAAATGATAGCCCGAGTTTCCGTTTCCATCCTCATTGTAGGAAAGCGAGCATTATCCATCTTCTTTTTGCCGATGATCTCCTCATGTTCTACAGGGTTGATGCTAACTCTGTGAGCAACATGATGAACACTTTTGAGAGGTTCTCCAAGGCTTTAGGGTTGGAAGCTAACGCGAGAAAAAGTAATGTATGTCTAGCAGATATTGATAGGCAAACCAAAGACAATTTTGTAGCTCTCTTGAACATAGAAGGGGTTCCCCTTCATTCCAAAGAGTTGAATACCCAGGACTGCAGGATGTTAGTTGATAAAATCCTGAGCGGGGTTAAGTACTAATCATCTAAATTGCTCTCTTATACTAGGAAAGTCCAATTGGTCTGCAGTGTAATTGGGGATATGAAAAATTTTTGGACCCAAATCTTCAGCCTACTTAAGAAGCTTATCAAATTGGTAGAGGATGTTTGTCGATATTTTATTTGGACAGGAAAAGAGGGGAATTTCAGGAAAGCAACAGTGGCTTGGGACCTAATAATCTTACCCTTTGTAAAAGGGTGTCAACTTGAGAGATATGTATAAGTGGAACAAAGCGGCTCTTCTGAAGCACTTGTGAAACTTAACCAAGAAAAAAGGATAACCTCTGGGTTAGGTGGGTCCACATTTTACTATATGAAATCAAAATATGTCCATAACGTTAGGGTATCGGTTCATGCTTCTTGAAGTTTTAAAAAAATCATCATGCAACGGGATATAATAGCCGAATTAGGAGGATGGGAAACCATAATAGCTAAGAGAGACAAGTTCGAGATTGAGAAAGTGTATGATCTACTGATTGTGATGCTCCCAAAGTCCAATGGGGGTATATCATAATCAAAAATATCCCTAAATCTAGTGCAAGGTTTATTACATGGTTAGCGATACAAAACAGACTAGCAACCAAAGGCAGAATAGGCAAATGGATGGAGATTGATGATACAGACTATGTTATGCGCAACAGAGGAGAAGAAACTACGCATCATTTGCTTTATGACTGCAGGTTGGCTCAATAGGTGAGAAGCTGTGTGTTTTCGTTCTTACAGTACAGGCTCGAAGAAACCAACTTCCTAGATGAGATTATGCGGATGAACAAACTGAACAAAAAGAAAACGGATAGAGTTAAACTCATTGTTGGGGTCTGGAACGAGATGATTATAGGTTGTGAAAGTAGTGCAACAAAAATGTTTTTGATATTCATCTTGTAATATCAAAGATGCAGTTAATGATATTGTTTTTAGAGTTGCAGGGAGGGTTAGTAACCGAATGATAGAGATGCTTATAACTAGATAGATTTTTGATTTTGGTGGGTGCATACAGCTATAGCTCGAGCTTTTTGTAGAGCTTTGGCTGCTCGAGGGGCCTTAATCTGGAGTTAAGTTCCTGAGCGAGTTTTGCTTTTGCTTCATTTTGATATTTAATAGAGTATAAATTATTCGGAAAAAAATTATTAAACTAATTAATTACTTGATAAAAAATTATGAATAATTAACTAATTAATAATTAACTAATTAATATTTCACAACATAAATATTAATATTAAAATTATTATTATTATTAAAATTATTATTATTATTATTATTATTATTATTATTATTATTATTATTATTATTATTATTATTATTATTATTATTATTTATTTTTAAAAATCTATTTAATGATCAAATAATAATTAAGGATTTTTAGAAAAAATTTAAAAAGGAAGCATTGTAACACGTTTTGTGCGATTTGGTCTAGTTCAGAAATTATTTTTTAAAATTTGAAAAAACAAAAGATTTGCTTACAAATTACCTAAATATGTCGTTTACGTAGTTAAGTTTTTTATTTAATTAAGCTTTCAATTCAAGAAAGTTGATGTTTGATAGTAAATTTAGTGATGTTTTAGGGGTAAGTGGCGGTTTGGAAATTTCATTAAATAATGGCGATACACCGACAAGAATAACGACAACTAAATAGCGGGATTTCAAATATATTTTCACCTAAAGTCCTCTGTCAGATGTTTTTATTAAAAAAACTTTAAGAAGTCTGATCCACCGTTCACGCCCACGCATCTATAGCAAAATCAATAGGATCAATAATACTATTAGAGGTATTAATTGAGTTATTAGGTCGATTTTGCATCCGATATTTTAATTTGGTTCAGAATTGCATTTTATGTATTGATTGAGTTTTACATATATTTTAATTTATTTTAAAGTCGAATCAAGTCAAATTTGATTAAAAAATCAAGTTAATATCGAATAGTCGAATTTGTTTATAACACCTTTAAATACTATCAATAAAATCTTCATACATGATGGTATAAATCCATTGTTTGATACAATGAATAATGTTAAGAAACCAACTCAACCAAACAATCTATTTACAAATAACACCTTAAGCTGATTGTTAAGGCCCTAGGATATATGTTATTTACTCTAACAAATAATTATTCACTAGTCGTAACCCTAGAGTCCAATATACTAAAAGATCTATTTACAAAATTATTTTATTATACTTTCCCGTTTCATTATACTTTTATGTTCCATTATACTTGCTACATTTGATATTTTGCACAATTTAATGTGTTATTTTGATTAATTATATATTGAACTACTCACATCTAAAAATTATAAAAAAATTAAAATCATGATAGTATGCGATAAGACGACTCTAACAAGATCTCGCTTGAGTAAATTGTTTTTACACATTAACCGTAATATATAAAATAAGCTTGAATAATGAAATGCCAATAGTCATAATGTATTGAGTATTTTATAATGGAGAAAGTATATGTCTATATACAATGGTTGTGAAAATTTTAAATTTATTAACAAATCACAAATGTAATCAAATATATAAGCAAAAAAGTAAGAATTTGCTTCAATTTAAACATATATGGCAAGAAATAATACCACAACCCAAATCTTATCCTAGTAATAAATCTTGCAACCACAAATAATTTTGTTATGATTCATTAAGAAAATCTTTATCACACTATGATCTTACATATGCCCTCAATTTCAATGCACAAATAATGATGTACATAAAAATCATAAATGAAAAATAACAAATGCTATCGTTGGAGAACTTTGACAAATAGAATTATTTTAGTGGAAGATTATTGATTACATGATAATATTTACCTAAGTTAGAATTTGATTTTTTTTTAAATTAGAGCTAAATTAGATAAAATATCAATATAATTTATCATCGCAATTCTATATATTTAACCTAGAATTTGATATATTTAATTAAATGAAAAAGTGATGTATTCGATAAATAATTTTAGAAAAATAAGCATTTAATTTTTGCTTTAAAAAAGTCATGTATTCGATAAATTTAATCATGATAATATATACTTGCATTATTCTTTGAAGTTATATCCAGATTTCATATTCACAAATACTAGTAAATTATAATCAAAGTATCGATATTATTCATATTAATAAAAATGCTGAAAAATGACAAATGTCATCCTTATAGAACCTTAACAAATAGAATCATTTTAGTGGGTGATTGTTGATTAAATGACAATATTTACCTAATTTAAAATTTGATTATTTTTAAAATTAGAGCTAAATTAGGTAAAGTATTTATATAATTTATTATAGCAATTCTATATATTTAACCTAGAATTTGATTTATTTAATTAAATGAAAAAGTAATGTATTCGATAAATTATTTTTAATTATTTTTTTTTAAAAAAATTATATATTTGATAAATTTAATCACAATAATCATACTTGCATTATTCTTTAAAGTTATATTTTTATACATTTCATACTCACAAATACCATTATAATTATGATCAACATATTGATATCAATACTAATTCACTAAAGTTAAACTTTCAAGCGATTGTTTCAAAATTAAATTAATTTTTTCCTGCTTAGTGGAAACTGATTAGAAAGCAAGTAATAAAAAATTAAAAGAACAAGAATCAAGAACACTCACAAATATTAATGGCAATTAGACTTTATTGGAATGAATAATTACATTCGATGTCTAGAAAATTGAAGAATATAAAGAAAACTGAGTTTAATGTGAAAATTAAAAGAATTTAAAATCTAACTCTCCAAAAATTCTTATTACTTATTTGAAACACTAAAACTAACTTTCTATTTGTACTATTTGTATACTTCGGAAATAATCTTTTCAATCAGTAACTAACAAACAAACCTAAAAGTATGATAAAATAATAAAACAATAACTGCCAAACGTTGAAAAACGTGCATACGAGCGATGACTCGTCGCCTGAAAAGCGATGAGTCATCCCTTGCTTACTTCCTCTAAGAATAATCTCCAAAAACTTTACGACGAGTCGTCACGTTCTTATTTATCTCCTGCTGCAACTTCAGGGAATTTGCAACGAATCGTCGGTTTTTTTGTAGCGACTCGTGGCTTTCATCTGGACTCCTTTCTTTTGAGCAATGAGTCGTGGCTTCTCTTGGTGCATTTTTTCATCTGTTATCACTCGTTAGGGTTTATAGTTCATTTCTAGAGCCTTCACCCTCTTATCATCTCATAAGACCTAAAAAACTTCAATTTTTGCGTCAAAAATACATAAAACATAATATTGAGGTTATAAGGCAAAAATATACAAGTATATATTAAAACCACATAACTCTAGTCCTGAATATAAGTGCAAATAAATGCACATATCAGTTAATATTGATAATTAGTGATTAGTAAGATTATTTAAATGTTGATCAATGTAAATCGAAATATCATAACATCATATCGTAACAATTATTACTTCTTTATCAATAATTTACAAATTATTTGAGTTTGTTACACAATCAAACATTATCATAACACCATATCTTAACAATTATTACTTTATCTTTAGTATATAGGTAAATTATATTTATATGTATCTTCATACTAAATAGTTCGTCTATTATAAGGGTTTTTATACTAATATAATATCTTATGTTAATTAATCAAGTTTAGATATTTAATTTTTTATTTATTAAGTTTGACATTATTTAATTTATTATCAGTCAAAAAGAAATCACATATAGAAATGGAATAATCAAATCTCAAATCAAAACGACAGTATATTACACAATACTAAATGATCCTGCGAAGAACGTAGAACGTATAGTAAATGAAATAAAAAGCAGAGCATTTAAATCAAAGACCAAAACAATAAATTAAAAGTCAAAATGAAAGGGGTCCACATAACTAAAGAATTTTTTTTAAAAAATATCAATTTTTTTTGTAATTAAGAAAATTACAAATCTTTTATTTTATTTTTTAAACTTTGATATTTATTTCTTAAACGCAATTTTATTTTCTACTGTTAGTTCAAACGCTACAATTATTAAGTTTTGTAAACTGATGTCAACTTCCTAAACACTAATAATTTTCATTTAGTACTTTTGAATTAAAACAAACCGTTAAACGCTACTTGAAATGCTACACTCAACACACCTTAAATAATAGTCTCTCCTTTCCTTAAAGCAATTCTTATTTATCATTTTTTGGTATTTCAATTGTGGTCCCATAAATAATCTTTCTAATTATATCACAAATTTTGGACCAAAATAACCTTGTTCATAGAGCTGTTTAAAACTGACCCGACATGAAAACCCGAATCAAAACCAAAAGTAAACCGACCCGAAAACATGTTCCTTTTTTAGGTTTATGAACCGACATTACCCGACCCGAAGTCATACCTGAACCGGTTGACAACCGAAAATGGAAAAATTGAACCCGAGCTGTAACTGACACATAACCATTAACCGAGATTACCCGAACCTAATAATGACCGACTCGAATCATGCTCCAAACCCGAGTAACAATGTAATAATGATCACTAATTGATTTGCATTTTAAATATTTTTCTTTAAGTAAAGGGAACCTTATCATCAATTAAAAAATGACTAACAACTTAATCTGGTACTGACTGGATCGATAGTAATTAGTAATTCGTAATTCGTAGCCGAATTCTACTGTAAATATACCCGAATTCGATCTGTACTCGGTAAATGAACCAATTATTAACCGATGACAACCCGAGACTGATTGAAACTCGATACGAACTTCAACCGACACCGAACTGATGCTAACCCGATAGCTCGAACAACCGATCTTCAACCGAAACGTGACTAATCGACTCGAACCGAGTGTGACCCATCGTAACACGCATTCGAAATTTAACCGATCTGAAATACAACCGAAACGAATGAAACCCGTCCGAAACCGACCTGATCACCTGAATGAATACCTCAACTTGTTCATCCTCATTTTAATATTTAAACAATGTTTATGGTCTCTACGTATCTTCCACTAACTTTATTTTAATATTTTTATATTTATTATGGTTCCCATATGTTTCCCACTAACTTTATAAATATATTTTTTATTAGTTGTGGTCTTCATATTTTTTCCACTAACTTTTTTTACTATTATTTTTTTAATGTTTATGATTCTCAATTTTCTTCCATTAAATTTATTATTTAATAAAATATTATATCTACTATCTAAATGATTTTATTTTTGTTAATTCCCATGAATACACGAATATTTCTTGTGGGAACTTCATTAGAGAACTGAGGGACTAATATTTAATTTATTAAAAAATTATTTGCAAAAACTAGTAATGAACTAAAAAGCTTTGCTTGAACTCTTAATTCCCTATATAAACCCTATATCTCATTGGAAAAAATCACATAAATAAAAAAAACACCCATTTTTTCTCCTTTTTATCTCAAACAATAACATGCCAAGAAAGAAGGTTAAACTAGCCTTCATAGTGAATGACACTGGGCGAAAGGCATCCTACATAAAACGAAAGAATGGTTTACTCAAAAAGATGGATGAACTCACAACCTTATGTGACGTCAAAGCTTGTGCCATCCTTGAAACTCCATATGAGCCTCATCCTGTTGTGTGGCCCACACACGCTGTGGCTCGAGAAATGATCGAATGTTTCGAGCAATTGCCGGAAATTGAGAAAGTGGAGAAGATGGTTAGCCATCAGGATTTTCTGCAGCAGAGATTGACTAAAGCAGAGCAACACTTGGAAAAACAACAAAGGGATAATAGAGTTGAAGAGGTGACTCAAATTATGCACCAGTGTTTGGTTGGTAAGAGTATTGAAGATTTGAGTTTATTGGAGTTAAGTGATCTTAATTGGGTGGTTAATGATTCTTTGACCAAGATTTATGAGAGGATTGACATTTTGAAGCACGAAAAAAGTAATGAGGATCATTCATTAGAAGGGGAAAAGAGTGTTTTTAATGATCTCATGGACATGCAAATGATGGATGAAGATTGGTTATCATTTATGGATGGATATGTTGGGCCCACCATTTACCCTCAATCATCATCTTCAAAGTCAGATCCGCATGAAAAAGCCGAAAACTAAACTCAGTTAATTCAGTTGGTAAGCTATATATATATATATATATATATATATATATATATATATATATATATATATATATATATATATATATATATATATATATATATATATATATATAATAATAATAATAATAATAATAATAATAATAATAATAGACGAAAAACTAATTAGTTGAGATTTTTTTAAACAGAATGTCATATGAATGTGTGCTTTTGGATTTGTCTCATCATCATAGTCTCTTATTTATAAGAATTGCTCTATTGTTTTGAGTTGGGAAATGTAAGATTTGATATGTTTTTTCAATAATAATTTTTAGAAATTAGTTTTATTATTTTGGGTTTGTAATTTGTTTTGTCACAAGAATTTTAAAGACGTACTTCTCATTAATTTGCATTAATTTTTATTTTAGGCTATTTCTTTAATTTTGGGTTATTTTCTTAAGTGGAGTTTGATTTCACCATACCTTCTTTTAATTTTGTTAACATCTTTAAACTTTCTTTTAATATCATTCATACATTTCAATCTGTATTTTAATTTCCTATCACTTTCATTAAACTAAAGAACAAAATATTTTAAGTGCCCGTAATCCCCTAAAAATTCAATTTTTCTTCTCTTTGTTGCAATATCCATAAGGACAAAGAGAGTATATGCAAATTGTATTCAAATTTGTAAAGTAGTTTTTAAGTTTATTTTTCAAATTGTTAGACATTTTATTTTAACCTAATTAAATAAACATACATGAACATGATATGCTTTAATCAAGGTATTTAGTGTAATAATAGTGCTTTACATATATCAAAAAAAATTGTTATAATACTTTTATGAGTTTGCTTGTATATAATATGTGTCATATGTGTAATGCTTTATGCTTCTAATAAATTAGAGGTATTATCGTGAAAGGTAACCGGATTTTAATATCATATGTTCAACATAAGGCAAATCAACAATTTGTGGCTAAATTGTCAACCAACGCCTATAATAATTCGAATGTAGTGCTGTGATGACGGATTAAAGATTAGGGTAAATGATTTGATGGTTCTTTAGATTCTAATATAAAAATTAGGTAGAGTCGGGATCCGCGTGGGTATAACTTTTGTGGATATACTTCCTCAATGATGTTTTAGTCGCTATATTTGCATGGGCACGGGAATTAAGAAAAATGATTGACCTACACTGTAGCTGATTGTTTACTTTATAGAGTATAGTATTTTAATTATTGTTAATTGAAAAAAGAAAAAGGAAAAATAAGTTGTTAGGTTACTTTATAGAGTATAGTATAAGATTTTATTATAGAGTATAGAGTATAGAGTATAGAGTATAGAGTATAGAGTATAGAGTATAGAGTAGGATAAAAATAGCGGTAGGTAGAACTTTAAATGATTGTTTTATTACTAAAAACAAAAATGTAGTAAGTAATATAAAATTGCCAAAAATAGATTATGTAGCGGGTATTATGGAACGGAGGAAGTAGTTAAGAGCTATTGGTATAAAAAGTGTAATTTGCCATGAATTGGTAGGTTATGATGTGAGATCTTACCCGTCTTAGAACTATATGCCTAGAGATACCCACCTGCCTCTTATCCGTTTTATACTATTCCCTTTTATTTATAAATAAAGAGATATTTGAATTTTGCACCAAAATCAAGGAAGGGTAGAGGTCACTTTAAAGTGGGTAAAAATTTCTCTTTTTCTATAAAGGACATTGATTATATGTGTTGTTGTGTTGTAGTATATGTGTTGTTGTGCTGTAGTAAGGGTAAAAGGGTAAAAAAAATAACAAAAATAAAAATGGGACATAATCAATGGATTGACCTAATAAAAAAATGTCCCTAAATCAATGAATAGGAGGGAGTATTTTATAATATTTGTATATTTTTTATTGAAATGACAAAAAATAAAAATATGATTACTAGAAAGAATCCTAGGAGTCATAAAAGAATTAATTTCGTGTGCTAAGAGTCTACTTTTTCCCATTTACTAGAAAGAATCCTAGGAGTCATAAAAGAATTAATTTCGTGTGCTAAGAGTTGTAAGACGAGTAGTATATATACTCATAAATATGATTAATCAAAATGAGACTTGCATTATTCGAACAAACTTTGAACTTAAGCTTTGCTTATTGTTTTAACTTATTCTTGGTTTAGAATTAAGTGTCAAAGTTTATATTTGAAGAGATTAGGGAGAAAGTGAGTAGTCCTTCTTCTTAATTTACACGTGAAGTAGAGTTAAGTAGAGTATTCCTAACTTAGAATTCACACTTAGTTGGTTATGTGGAGTATTTCGAAATTCGAACCATCATATCCTCTAGTTATTGTGGTGCTTATTAACATAAACAAAGTGAAACTGAGTCTTTAAGGAATAGCTGTTTCAAACTAGACCTTCTCTAGTTTCTATTAGTTATACACAACTAAAAATAATAAATATTTGATATTATGTAAATATTCGACAAGACAAAAATCCCACATGACTATATTCTTTTCTCGTATAATATTCGCAATATGTAAAATATCATAGAATGATGAACAGTACAAAACTTAATTTGGGTGCAAGTAAAAAAAAAGAATGAAGTATATTATTAAACTGCAAAATTTTCATGTTCATAGTAGAACAATTTCCCTAGTAATAAAAAGAGTATTATTAGATATCTACTATATAGATTAACATATATTAGCTCAATCTATAACAAAGACGTACATAAATTACTCTCAAATTTCTTTTTATGTATACCAAGTGTTTCTACTAAGAAACAGTAATTTTGTAAAGGGAACTTTAAGTAAGAAGTACCTTCAAATCAAGGGAAGTGAGATGATTTGACGGCTGCAGATGGTGTACCTGCAACCATAAAGAAAGACTAAACCGGAGGCTGATGTCCCAAAATGCCTCTTCGATGGTAAGTCATACCAAGAAAGGTAAATATAAGGGATAACTATAAGTATGAGGGTGAAAGTAAGATCACGTAACCTGATTTTAGTAGAAGAAGGAAGTATTAATAGAGATTCCGCCATGATTGTTACAACTGGTGGTTGGGTATCTCCATATTGCTACCTTATGGAGAACATGGCCATTGAAATGAAATGATGGACAACAGTTGTCTGGAATGATGGGTAGTTACTCTGAGAAGTGTCATCAGTTAACGGAAGTGGGAAATTACTGTATAATAATGGACTGAGGCAGATTTATGACCTTGGCATTGACTATAATGTTGACTTGAATGCTGATGATGACTTTTGACCCTATAACCAAGGGTATTTTAGACATTTCATATACACAGTATATTTAATCCCCAACACCAAGCATATTATAGTAACCGACATTGATGGTATCATATAGGACTTTTACATTGCTAATGTATTAAAATCATCATTTAAAATTTATTTTCTACTAATGTTTATTTTGAAGTGGAGGGAAGCCATAAGAACGTAATTAGAAATTTCTCTAAATTTTTTAGTGTTGTATGGAAACTATAAGTTAAATCAACTTGATTTTAAAACTATTAGTTGTATATCTTCCCATCCAACTCAAGTGTACTCTTATTATTCAAAAATAAAACACAAAATTGTTAATCGACTTGACAAATATATATATTATAATAATAGCCAACATAGATAAATGCAAAATAGTTAAATAATACTGATACTTTATAACACTAATTATAAGGATAAAGTATTAAAGAATAAATATTAATTATAAAAATTAGTAAGATCTGATCTAATCCAATTTGATTTGATCTGATATGGTCTTATCTAATTAGACATTTTCTAGTCTGATTTGATCTAATTAGGTTTGATATTGTATGTGTTGGAACACATAACCCCTAATCATAAGACCCTGAAAACGGAGTATGAGTACCTGCAGGGCGATTCACCCTACAGGACGATAGAATAACACAAGTACCTGCAGGATGATTAATCCTGCAGAACAATAGAAGAACACAAGTACCTGCAGGATGATTAATCCTGCAGAACGGCAAAAGAACACAAGTACCTGCAGGATGATCAATCCTGCAGAGCGATAGAAGAACACAAGTATCTGCAGGATGATCAATCCTACAGAGCGATAGAACACAAGTATCTGCAGGATTATCAATCCTGTAAAGCGATAGAAGAACATAAGTACCTGCAGGATGATTAACCCTGCAGAGCGATAGAGAGATCATAAGAACCTGCAGGATGTTTGATCCTACAGAATGATAACAACGAATGTAATGACATGGCATAGGACAACTGCAGTCGTACTCAGAAAAAGTTGTCAACACTCGTATAAGGCGAGACACCACACCTACCTCGTACCCTTCCTAAGAAATGGTACTGAAAAACAGAAAGTGGGGACCATGGTGCAGAGAGCAACAAATCACCAAATGCCACAAAGGTATACGAGGCATTTTACCTCTTTCTTCGATGGTCCCCAAAAGATTCCATTCAAGGTAAAAACCAAAACGGCCCTTAGGGTTTTGGGATCCTCTCCTAAGACCCGCCATTATAAATACACGATGCCATGCATCACCAAGAGTAACATATCTTTCTACACTTAAACTCATACAAAATATTCGCTCAAGCTTTAACAACAGTCTTCTTAAGACCTTATGGACTTAATCATGGGAGGAGGACCCCCGGAGGACCCCACTTTGGCCCTCGTTTGTTACTTTGTGCAGGGGCACATAGTGAGACAGCCCAGAAAGCGACTTAAGCCTCCCCAGTGGTTCACATCTACTGTGAACCTTAAAAGACATTCTCATCACAACAGTTGAGAGTGTTGATTGTTCTCTCAACAGCCGAAATAAATATGGTCTGTTTTGATGTGATCTAATCTAGTTTGTTTTGATATAGTATGGTTTGATCTTTTTGATTCCAATAAGAGTAAGTGATCTCTTAAAGCCTTAGTAATCACTTACAATCTTCAAATGAGCAATTATAACCTTAAAGTAATAATTTATAATCTTAAAGTAGTCACTTATTGTAACATTTAAAAATTAATTATTTAAAATGAGTGAATTAAAAGAATTATTAGTACGAGAATGACTTTGAGTTTAAGAATGTCATAAAGTTGGGTCTAACTGCAAATAAATATACATAATATAAATATTTTCAACTTAAGCCTTACCCTCTTTCCTTTTCATTTTGGTCCTTAAACTAAACCCTTATTTTTGTAGTCACTCAAAAGAACCAAGCAACCTTACCATTCTCCATCTTCGAACTTAAGACCAAAAAGAAATCAGAATAAACACCCCTTCCTTCCTGATACTTGAAATTTAGGGCAAACTAAATTTCATTCATCTCCCACCTTGAGTACTCACCAGATTCTTTCTCTTTGCCATTATTTTCGAGTGAATCAAAACTCCTTGGATGTCCTATTCTTCTTGTTGATTGTTGGTGTAAAAAAAAAGTTAAGGTTTGAATCTTCATAATCTTTATGTGTTATTATTTGATTCCTTTCTTTCCTTGTTCTTTTGTTTTTTCTTCTCAAGAGTGAGGTTTGGTCCTGTTGATTAGGCATCAAAATCCAAACCGAAAATCAATCTTCGAATCTGAATTTTTTCGTTCCTTGCTGCTGCAAACTTTGAAAATCAAGAGTGAGGTTTGATTTCTTTTTTTTGCTTTTCCTTAATATTTATGCTTATTCATATAAAGATTAGTTTCATTAGCATACTTTCACTTGCATATTCTTTTATCATGTATTAAACCCTGAATTTCGGAAATATATTTATATGTGTAACATTCGGGAAAATTAATATTTTAAGACGAGTAAGTTTAAGAGAATTATCAGTGTGAGAATGACCTTACATACACATGACATAAAATATTCTTAATTTGACTTCTTTTTTTTCCTTTTCTTAAAAAAAATAAAATAAAATAAAATAAAAAATTATGAAATTAGAAACCAGTTTCACGCATTTAACTATTCATCATCTTCCTCATTTCTCCTTTCTTCTCAAATCCTAAACCCTTTCTCCCTCTCTCACCTTGTTAAACCCTGAAACCAGACAACCTTCATCCTTGCTCAATCCTTTGAGACTTTGAATACCACGAGCAAGATTCATCCTCAATTCTCGATTGATTTTCGCAAGCAGAACCTTCATCCTCTTCCTCTCGATTCAAAACCGTCTTTCCCTTTTTCTCCCTCTCTGTGCAGCAGACCCAAATCTCACCGAAGCCACGAACACCACTTCTCACGGTGGTTCTACAATCCTAATCGACTTCCTCTTCTCGATGCTAGCATTGTATTCTCTGAAGTTTGGTAAGGAAACAACCTTCATCTTTAATCCTTGTCTATTTTTTCGAATATAGAACAAATTTATCCTCTTCCTCACTCTATGCGTTTCAATATCATTATAACCAATTCTTTTTCATTCTTGAAGATTCAAGACACATCAATTAGATTCAATTACTGATTTTTTCGTGAGGAAGCAAACAGTTTCTACAAAATACAATCAACACTCTATATTTGTTTCTTTTGGGGCAAATATCAAGCCGAAATCTTCCTCCCTTGTCTTGGTTCTGCCGATTTGGGGAAGATTGAGTGAGTTTTGGTCCTGTTGATTAAACATCAAATTCAAGCCGAAAAGAGAACATTGAACCTGAAATTGTTTCATTTCTTGTTGCTGCAAGCAGAAGGTAATCCTTCTTGATTTCTTTCTTTTGCTTTTCCTTAATAATCATGCTCTTATTCATATACTTTCCCTTGCACAATCTTTCATTCATGTGTTAAACCCTAAATGTTGTTGAATCTTGGAATGTGTATGAATTAGTAGATGAGTTATTAAATTGAAATTCATGGAAAATGTGTTGATTATTGCTAGATTCTTGGAGTATTGTGGATTGTAAGTTAGAGTACCTATCTTTGAGGCAAAATGAAAATCTCTATTTGAGAATAAAGATGGTAGATTCAATTTGAAGAGAAAGGATACATAACATTGAGATATGAGTTCTTGTTGAAAGATGTGGTATATTGGTGAAATATTAAGTATTTTGATATTCATGATTGAATTAGGAGCTTCTTGTGAAAATCATTCATGGTGGGATAAATATTGGTTGTGTTGTTGAATATTTTGATATTCATGAAGGGATTATCAGATTCTTTGAGGATTTTCGATGTTGGGGTTAAAGGTACATATTGGTGTTTAATTGGAAAATAAAAAGAATTATGAAGGTGGATAATCTTTAGAAAATGTTAATGAATTTTAGAGCATGTTGCCTTGATGGCCTATTGTGGTTTGAGTTCGAACATGCACAATTCTTTTATGATTAGATGTATTAGAAAAAAAGCTTGAACTAAGTTACGGTCTTAGGAGGAGATGCAATGAGCTATATGAACCTAGTTTGTAGTATCGAACGCTTTGTTGTGATATTATGTTTGTTATGCTTCAGGAGGCGACGTCATCGAGGAACCTTTCTAGCTGATAGCTGCGAATCGAACCTGACTCTTTGAAGCGTCTTGTTGGTGAGTAGTAGCAGTCCCTTAAAGGGTCTGGCCAGACTACTTTCTTGAAAATAAACTTTTTACTAAAGCTCTTTTGAATTGGATATTGTTGAGACAAATTTTGTTGTGGATGTTTATGCTGATATTATGATATGGTCAATGGATCGGGCTTGCGAGCTGATCATTGACGAAGTTGAGGAACATTGTTCCCTGCTCCCTGTTTTGAAGCGAATTGTTATTGAGATATTGACTAGCTTTATCCGAGAGCGAAATAGCCTTAGAGCTATGGGGCACCTCTCAAACTAGATTCCCTGTGCGCACATAGATCTAGGGAACTGATGTTTTTAAACCTATGATTTGAATTACTGTGTACTGTTGTTTTGGATTGTTACTTCTCATTCAGTTTAATCTGATCCTCTGTTGTTTCCATCTTTTAGCAGTGTTGCATAGCGTTCCAAGGATGTTTATTAAGCTAACCACGTAGGAATTTGTAGTTTTGTATTAGGTTTTTCGATAAATGTATATTAGATTTGGTTGTGTTGGTTATATTGAACTTGTAGAAGAATTGTATGATTATCTTGTGTATTAGTTAGATGTTGGTTTTGGGATTTAGCTGAGTTAATCACGTTGAAGAGCTTGTGACCCCTTTGCTTGAGTTTTGGAAGTGTGATTTCAGTTTCTTGGGAAACGAACCCAGTGATGACATTGTTTACCCAGTCAACGGTAAGTCGGGTTGTTACAATATGAGTTAATTAGATGAGTTTTTGATTGAGAAATTTATGGATATGAGTGTTACTAGTATATTATGGGAATGGTGATTTCAAGATACCTTATAAAGAGTCATTTTAAAATAAAGGAACAAGAGAACCTTGATGTTGATTGATGTTAATTAAGTGAATCTTAGGGTGTTTGTATGGGTTTAAAGAATGTTGAGATTATAGACTTTATCGATATTATTTGTGAGGATTTAATGTTGGGTTAAATTTTGTTTGATGTTGATCATTGTAGGAAATGATGAAATTATTGAGTATGAATTTTGTTGAAAATGGGTTAATATTAGAGGAAGTAGTGAATAATTGGAATCCTTAGAATGAATTAGGAGTATTCTTGGTTTTGGTATGATTGTATGTAATATCCGTTTATTTTTTTAAAATAATAATAATAATAATAATAATAATAATAATAATAATAATAATAATAATAATAATAATAATAATAAATAAATAAATAAATAAATAAATAAATAAATTTCAGAAATTTAAAAAAAAAAAAAACTCCCCATTAACAAATAACTTCGCACTCCTCCCTCTAAATCTTATAACTAACCTAACTTACCTATTATAAATTAAACCAATTACCCTTAATTCATTCACATTATTACTCACATTTCCTTTTTTTTCTCCTACAAACTACTCCCTCCATCTTCCAATCGCTTAAAATTTAATCAAGAAAACGGCAAAATTTTGATATTAAAGCGGATTCATAGACAGAGATTATTAGGAGCGTAAGTTGTCTAGGATCGCGTGTGTAACACCTAATTCTCAATGTCCATCTAATTAGGACTATCCCGTTAGTATTATGTGCTAAGTGATAATTAATGTGTTTAAATGGGTGCATGATTTGATATGACATTATCTTGTATGATATTATGTTTTATATATTCTCAAATCATATTTACTATTATTTTTGTTAAACTTGAATTTATAATTACTATTTTGCTAAAATTTATATTATTATTTTGATAACGAAATTAGATACGGTTTAATTTGAAAGAGAAATACTTATAATATTATTATTTTTATGAAAGTTATATTATTATTTTAATGATGTTTTTAAATGCGATTGAATTTGGGAGAAAATATTATGATATTAATATTGCAATTGAATATTCTTGAGATATATTTTTCTTGGAAAAACCTATGATCATAAAATAAAATGTATGATGTATGTTTGATTATATGTTTGTGTGCACGCGACTGATTATTAAAATATATTAAATCACGTAAAGTGTAACACAAGGGAAATGAAACTCTTATATTTGTTGTGATCCAAGTATAAGGGTGATGAACAGGTTGCCCTATTTGGTTAGTATAGCTCCCGACATGTATTATTATTTTTGATACTTGATACGATGTTTGGTCTTCCTTCTATTTATTGTGATCCAAGTAGAAGGGGTGTGCACACTAGGGTTCCTTGAGACTACTCTGCTGGCCTTGAATTATTTGGGGTGACGACTTCTTGATGAAGTAGGTATAGGGGTAAAGCCTCGGCCTACTACCGTTCTCGTTCCCTCAAATTAAAAAATTTGATTATGTATTTGTCATTATTAAATATCAAATTAATAAATTGGTTTATGTGATATTATATATATTGTTTTCTCAAATTGTTTTTCTTTTAAACTCAGCTATTAATTATTTTCTAAAATTATTTTCAATTTGATTATATTTTATTTTTTAAATCATTTTCAAACTTAATCGTTTTACGGGATGGAGTAGGAATTACTCAATTTTCTGATTTTGGGAGTTTTTCCCTTGTTTTTCTTGCATTCTTATATTGCAGGTTATTGATTGCGTGGGAATCGTGGAGTGAGGATCACATAGAAATATAGCTTTTATTAGAGTCGTATTTCAGTTTAATTTTTTTTTTAGTTGTTTAAATTTTTTATAGACATAGATTGCGTTTCAGTCTTCTCTTATGTTGTAAGACCCTTTATTGCATTTAAAATTATCAAGTTATTTCTTAGTCGTTAAGCCTTACATTTATTTTATTAGAAATAGATGTGGCGATAACACTCCCATGAGTAGGTTTTGGCTCATGTTTTTCATTAAAGGTGTTTTCAAAAGTCCAACCTATTCTGAGGGTGTTACATTGTACATATAGTATTTATTTGGAAAATAAAAAGAGCTCAATTAGAGACGCGGTTAATCTTTAAAAGAAGTTAAACAAGTCTAGATTGCAGTTATTATATTTTGATGATATGGAGTGTTTGAGTTAGAAGTGCACAGTCCTTTAATGATTAGAAATGTTAGAATATAATCCTTGATTAGGTCGCAGTCGTAGGAGGAGGTGCAATAAGTTATATAGATCTAGATTGTAGTATCGAACGCTCTTTCGTGATGTTGTGATTTGTTATGCTTCAGGAGGCGATATCATCGTGGAACCTTTCTAGCGATCACGGAGAACCAGACTTAGCTCCTTGAAGCGCCTTTTGGTGAGTAGTAGCAATCCCTTAAAAGGTTTTGGCTGAACTATTGTTTGAAATGTTTTATCAAAATTATGTTTTTGGAAAGTTAGTTTTATTGAAACAAAAATGTGATTGATTGATTATGTTGTTATGATTATATGGTCAACGGATCGGGCTTACGAGCTGGTCATTGACAGAGTAGAGGAGCATTGTCTCTCTACTCCCCTGTTTTGAGATGAATTGCCATTCAAATATTGACTAGCCTTACCCGAGAGTGACATAGCCTTACAGCTATGGATGTTCCTCTCAACTAGACTCTCTGTGCGCACATAAATCTAGGAAACTGATGTTGCTTTTAAACCTATGATTTGAATTATTGTGTTTTGTTGTTTTTGGATTGTTACTTCTCATTCAGTTTAGCCTGACCCCCTGTTGTTTCCATCTTTTAGATTGTTTACAGATCGGAATCGATCGGGAACGATGGGTTAGCGGTGATGATTAGAGTTCCATGAAGGTTATATTGAGCTGAGTACGTGAGAATTTGTAGTTTTGTATTAGGCTTTGGTAAATGTATATTAGACTAGATTGTATTGGTTATGTTGGATTATTATAGTGACTTTTATGATTACTTTGTATTTTCGTTAGATGTTTGGATTGAGAATTAGTTGATTTAGCTATGTTTTAGAACTGATGACCCCTTTGCTCAAGTTTTGAAATTGAGATTACTCAGTCAACGATAAGTCGAATTGTTACACTTATAATCTTAAATTTACATTTACAATATTAAAGTGAACACTAATCAGCTATTTCATAAAAATCTTGCCTTCTAAAAAAAAGGTATCAAGAGCTTAAAAAGTAAAAGTTTAGCGTCAAAGAAAAAAATGCTAACTCCTTTGTGACAACCTTAAAAATTATCTTCAGTCTTTTTTTAAAAAAAATTGTCCTAAAATAATCGATACGTTTTTTCATGCAATTATCCTAACTTTTGATTAATTATGAATAATTCTAACTATAAGGCATGCTTGTTAAGAATACACCAAGATAACATCTTACCTATAAAACAAATCATTTTGCAAATAAAAAATACAAAATTAAATTATAAAAATCTTAAAGAATTTTAAAAATTAAAAATAGGAATCAAGTAAGTTTATTTTTTAATTTTAACTTTTCATTTTGAAGAATTTAAATTTTTATCTTAATTCATCTTTGGAAATAAATCTAAAAAATCAAATCAATATTTGGGCAACAATATTCTTAGGTGAGTGACCCTAAAATTAAAATTATTCATGATTAATTAAAAATTAATATTATTCAGAAAAAATTGGATTATTCTAGGTGATTTTTCCCTTTTTTCGACTTTTCTATTTTAAAAATTCTCTATTACTAATTAGTGACTAATTAAAAAAGGATAAATTTACAAATGACAATACAAATATGTGACTAAAGAATTACTTAATTATGATCATTATCCTATTAACCATGTATTTATGTAGATTATCGCCAAAAAAATCCTCTGTTTAAAACTTTCCTGAATCAACACGGGATGAAAAAAACTGAAGCAAGCAGTGTACAGTATGTCCTTAGCAAGGGCCAAGGGCAAGGCTCTCAGAGTCACCATCAGAATGCTTTCAACAGTAAGATTCCTTTAGTTTGAGTCCAATCAGCTTACTCCTCCATATTGGATGCAGCAGGAACGTCACCGTCTGCTAAATCTTCTACTGCCACAGCTCCGTTTTGACCTGATTTCTCTTCCTCCATATTAGTAACTTCACTACCAGGCGGTATGTCCCCGTTTACACCATTTTCCAACACGGAACTTTCACTGTCCATGTCATTCACTGAGGTCAAATTCTGCTGCCCATTCTGGAATGATTGAACCACAGAAGCATCTCCTTGTCCGACATACATCATGTTGTAATGAATGCTCATCATCCTTGCCTGTATAACCACATCATCCAACACAACATTAGCCATTGTAAATTTTACTCGGTATGCTTTATATGCAACTTGGACACTGCAATTGTTTGAATGTAAGACACGAAATACAATCACTCATGATGTGCCCATTTGATCTACTTTCCCACATTCAACCTTTTTACCCATGATCAATCAAAATATACTTTCTTAAGTTCCATATCCCATTTGATGCCTTTTTAGTATTTCCTTATAATAATTTTAGTAACTGCATCTTGTAGCACTAACCAGTCATTGCATGAAAAGCCCAATAAATGAGTGCCAAATAGTTATGGAAAATTTTTATTTGTCTTGAAAATTATCCCTACAACATTTTTCTACCACTTTATGCAACACTCAACAACTAAGAGATCCCTTTAAAGAGCGCCAAGCGAGCTAGAGTAGTTAGCCTAAATTAACAATCCCTTCCTTCCGGCACTAACACTATGTTTGGATAAAGAGAAATGGAGGGAAAGGAAGAAGTGAGATTTGCATGGATGGAAAATCTCTTGTTTGGATAACAAAAAGGAAGGGAAGAGATTTGGAGGGGAAGGGTTTGGAGGGAAAATATGGAAAAGTTTTGTTAAAAATACAATCTTTTCTGAGGAAAAATTTAGAGGGAAAATAATTGTTTTCTTTCCTTTTCCCTTAACCTTCCTTCTAAACAAACAAGAAGCACTCTCCCTCTTTACCCCTTCACTTCCTTTCCCTTCTTTTCCTTCCCTTCCATTTCCCTTCCTTCTTTTTTCTCTTAATTTTCTATCCAAACATAGTGTAAGTTTCCATTTTCTTTTTAAGTACTACTACAAGTTTCGTTAAGAGATATTACAAGTTGAATTAATGATCAGATAGAGTGACAAGCAAATGGAAACTTGGTGCTTGAAGCGAGGGAGTAATAAAATATCAATTCACCTTTTAAATTGGAACCAACTAACAAATCCCTAACAGTATAACATGAAGACGAGTTGAAATAAAGATCCTCTAACTTCAATTGGGATACTAAAAAAAAATTTCAACTTTCTAGTTAGAACTTGGAATGATATATGTAGGGTCATAGGTCGTCTTGGTCAAGTCATCCAGACCCATATTATTTTGTGTGGAACTAGACCCACCAAGATCTAATGGATCTGAAAACATCAAAACATCCTTAACGGGTCGTAATATAATTGTTCTCAGTTCTCACTACATCATTTTAACATTTTTAAGGTCTACTTGGGTCTAAAATGAGTCTATAGGTTGAATCTGTATTTGGAATGACTCCACATGAATTTTTAAAAGTCTAAATTTGATTATGGGTTATGTCAAAGGCCAGGTCTGGGTCTAGGCAAGGTGCGTTAGAAAATGTTCGATTCAAACCCAATCCCATTTTTTTTAACCAGACAAGATTCATAGGGTCTTAAAAACAAGACTCAACCCTAAAATTAGGGTCGAGTTTGAGTTGGGTCCAATAGGGTCTTACCCCCATGAGCAACCCTAGTCAAAAGGTTCTACAGAAAAGATGGTTAAAAAAAATTGTAGGAAAATTGAAAATAAAATTTTATTTTCAAGTATTAAGCTTCTCAAAATTTCACCTTTGTTTTTAAAAATCCCACTTTTTATACATATTCGCTTTTAAAGGACTTGAGCGTTTGCAATAGCAGCTTATTGTTTAAAGAAAAAAAGGAAAAAAAAATTACGCAGAAAAAATTTGATAAAAACAAATATCAAAAGCCCTTAAAATATCCTTCCCTTCCTAAATGGAATAAAAGGATTATACAAGAGATTTGGCATATCAGTGTGCAGCATTAGCTAGTAGATTTGCAGCCTTAATCCATTGCTCTTTAGCTACACTTACCTCCTCATCATTTCTTTTTCTTTTTCTTAATTAAATAACGTACACCTTATAGTATGTTTGATTTTCCCTAACTGCTGTGAAATTGAACAAAGATTAAATAGATTTGTTTGAGTGAGATTTTTGATTGCTTAAAAACAAACAACCCCCACTACTCTAGTAATCATTTGTTAATTATGTTACCCTCTACAAATGAAACTTTACTTTCTCATCTGTTCCCAAAATTTATTCAGAATAAGAATATTTCATGTAATTTTATAATTTTCATTTTTAAGATAAAATATTATCATATGTAAGTGCTCTTATAAGCTGGCTAAAGAAATGGCTTCAATGTTGATTGTTCTGATGCTTACGAGTAATAATTAATTCATCTAGTGGTTTTAGATATTTGAGATAGTAATTAAGCACAAGGATCGGAGTTTGAAGACTAGATATCTTTTTGGCAATGGAAGTACCATACAAGGAATAATTATTTCTTTTTTGGGATGAAGCTGCTTAATATAACACTACTTTTTTTCCTTTGCAAGCCTCACATGCTTGTTGCGTGAAACATAAAATAAATACAAATAAAGCTTGGTTTTAGCTAATTTGCAAATTCAGTTAGGATTCTTTTTTTATTATATAAATATTTTCAACTTTCAAATAATTTTTAGTATAGTTATTTCATTCTGATTTTTAATTACTTTTTGAATGAATAATTTGTAGAAAAATTAATAATTATAAAAATTATTTGGTCCTTTGAAAGCAAATATGCTTTAAAGGTGGGATTTTTAAATAAAAACTCAAAGATGGGAGTTTTAAAAGCCAATTACCAAAAGGTATAGAAATTTTTGCATAAACCAATGCCACTATGCCATACTGCTATCTATAGCTCAAGAATTCAAATTTGTCCCCCAGCCTATGTTTGCTTATCGCATAACCTATCATATGAACTCTTGAAAATAAGCATACCTGGTCAATCTGATGCATTTTGGAGTTCACAATATTAGACATCTCGTCCACGCCACTCACAAGATAGACTGGCCCTGTATCCTCAATACCTCGCTCTGTAAAAGGTGTATTCTCCATCAAGTTTAATGCAAGGTGGTCAGGTCTCTGAAGCAGGCGTTGGAAAGTCGGCTGTAGTTCATAGCACTGCTCAAACAATGAACGACGACAGAAAACATAGAGGCCAAGTCGTGCACGAGACATTGCAACAACCAATCTTCTCACATCACGTAAATGACCCACAAAGCGAGTGCGTACCAGAGACAATAAGATAAAGTCATTCTGCTGACCTTGAAACTTATCAACTGTTGTGACCTAAAAAATCAAAGATAACCAAAGAGTAAGTAGTGCATGAGTTAGATTACTATTAAGAATAAACAATGACAAGAAAATCAGTCAATAGTTACTGCCCAAAGCTATAGTGATAATCTAGCGTACATAATTACTAATGATATGCTACACCGACGACTACTATCAGGATCTATTCAAGCCAAATCAGATAAGAAAATCCCAATAGAAAAGCAAGAACTCCATAACAGCTGCTGGTGATCTAAAAGAATGATAATATAACACTTCCCCCACTTAAACCAACTCCAATATAGGAAAGCAGATATATCTTACCTTGTTTGGGGGGCCAATAAAACCGTATGGAACACACCTTCGACTGATAACATCACGAATGAGAAATTTCTGGCCGTTATAAGTAGTTAAAATGGAAATTTTATTTGCAGGATAACCAAGTAACCGCATGTATATATAAACACCAACTATGTATTCAGCCTCACCCTCATTCTGATAGAACCAAGGCGAAGGAGCAGATTCACCTTTACCATTATAGTCTGGCACATCCACTAACTGATAGTCATAAGAAAATCCTGAATTTGCTCTAAGAAAAATTGGTTCTTGCTTCACATAAGGAAGGTCTCCCAACTCTCTATACCTCCAATTATAAAGTTTGGCTATGCTTGGGCGTGCTCGTCCCTGAGCATTAAGCTCAATATATGGTATGCCCAGACGAACAAACCTAGTAAAGAGACTTTGATCCATGTGGCTATACTTCTGAAAGGCCATGTTCTTTACAACAGGAGGCAGCTGGTGATGATCACCAATTAATATACACCGCTTAAGACGTGCATAACCATCTTCCTGTCGCTGCAATAACATTGGAATAAAAGTCTCAATTTCCAGGATTTGTGCACTTTCTTCCATTAACAGGTTATCATACTTAAATCCTAACTGAAGAAAATCCTTCCTCTTGAGAGCCGCATGTGTGCAAGTCATAGCAACAATTTTTGCCTGTTTAGTCATTAGGTAGTTTGCTCTATCCACAGTTGATTTCAGCAATTCAAATGCCCTACACTCTTCAAGCTCCTGAAACATAGTTTTGAGATGGCGAAAGCAACCTTTGGCAGCCCGCATATCCTTATCAAAGGACTCTCCACTAAAGATGGGCTGAGGAGCATTAGAAAAGAACTCTTTGAATGGGAATCGATCTTGAACAAAAGTTGGTTTCTCTTTATTATCAGCACAAGCAGCAAGAAATTGCTCCCACCGTGAGTAGACATGAAGCAACCAAAAGTAACCAGCTGTTTCACAGGTATAGCCCACATCCTCAGGAAGCTGAAGTGAACGTGCTAGCCGCTCCACCTCACCAAGCAGTTCCAAACGTCGCACAAGCATTGCATTGACACGACCTTGACGACTGAAGTCTAGATCAGTTGCTAACTCTTGCTCACCTTGTCCTAATCGAAGAAGATAGCGAACAGGCACATCTCTCTAACCAAAAGAGAAGAGAACAATTTAAGAACAGATGAAACAGACATAAGAGAAACATTACTCAAAGATTAATCAGAATGTCAGTAAACAAGCAACAGGAAGTCGGGAGCTACCTCCATTATCTTTTCAAATAGATCGTTGAGAGCCTGATTGGAGTGTGTTATAATTAATGTTCTCTGAGAAGGACAGTTGTGATAAAGAACATTTAAAATTTGCACAGCAGTATCAGTTTTTCCAGTACCAGGTGGACCTACCACCATTGTCAAGCCTGGCTGCACACCAGAGATAATTGCCCCAACCTGATAAACAGGAAAACAAAATATACATTCAGAAATCAATTATAGTGTCCTTAAAATTAGTAGACTGAAGCGCTTAGCACCTTATTTACATATACTTATAACAGTTCAGTGCACATAAAGTTAATGCAGCAATGCAGCATATAAGACGTGAACTTTCAGTTAAAGATAATTGGAGTTCAACGTCTGTTAATATAACCATAGACCAACATATTTTGGCTCTAATATCATCTCTCCTCTCTTCTTAATCTTCCCAGCTCCCATTGTCCTTTAATCAGGCTTCCAATATTTTGACAAATAAATTACAACCTAAACAAACAAAAACATTGATTATTACAGCATGTAGTATCAGCAAATAAAGTAGAAGTGATACTTGAAGGCTCTTTCATCAAATCACATGACTCACTCAACCACAAGAATCCCTAAGCCCTACCTTAAAACTAAACTGCAACTTCCATTTACAACATCACCTCCTCCCTTACCTCTTATTAGCCTTTGTACCCAATGATCGTTAGAAATTCTTGCTCACTTTTAAAAAATTTCTTAATGAGATCACCATTTCGTAGATTTTGTTATCAATTATGCCATATGTAAATTACTAGTACTACCAATAATTTGTGACACAAGTTCCACTTGATCTGCTTCTTTTATAGTATTCTTCCGGGGGAAGGGATATGCAATGTTTTTCTGTTATAAGCGTCGCTTGTTGAAAAAAACTATGCTGTGTTTCTGGTCTGATTTCTTGTTGAAAATATACGGGCTAGATGAAATTTACTTTCTCGTGCAATAAGAACTTTTAATTGCTTCTCATTTTTTGAAGTAATATTAAACTGATGTTAAAGGTAGCTTGAGCAGGTTCAAGTTCATTTGCAAACGGTAAGCATCATCAAAATCGAAAGCACAAAAAGCCCAGGTTTGTTTCCAAACATGAAGTTTATGGTTTTTAGGCTTCAGACAACCTTGTTTTTCTTGCCAAGTGGATCACATATTTATGGAAACAAGTCTTTTAGAATACTGGATGATACGATGAGACTGAGAAAATGAAGATACACAAATCACTAAATATTAGGACCACGGAATACATTCCCAAAAGTTATGCTCCTATTCATGAGCTGGAGTTTATGTGGTAGAAATTGAAATTATCACTGTTTAGTTTTCTATTTTTCAGTGCAACTAATGTGACAAATATGTAATGTTTGGGCTTTGTACACAAACTTGAATGAGAATATTATATAGCACCAACACCAAATGAATGTTATGAAACTTCTTATAATCTTTACAATCACAAACTTCGGTCATGAATTTGATCACAAACTAACATCATTCATCTATATTTATTCTTGCTTTAATCCTTGTGAGTGATAATCAATCCCTGTACATGAATCATGCACAATATGAAATAAAGAACAATATTGAAAAATTGGGTTGGCATCGTATGTTATATTTTTTATACTAGATAGAGGCATTACTTGGAACTTTCTTAAAACAATATTTCGTTCGTAAAGTGCTATGGGTTCGTAAAATGAAAATTTACTTTGAGATGCAACTAAGCACACAAAATTTCCTAGCACTAGAAATCTTGTAGAAGAACATATGATTCATGCACAAGACAAATAAAATAATATAATTAGACAAGGGATTGCAAAAGTTCCTTGTGAACCACTTGTGTGAGAGAAAATTAGAAAATGCTATTCCATTTTTCTTATGTAAAAGTTTCTATTTGTTTGTTGAATATAGAGGTTGTGCATCCATGATATGCTTGTTTTCACATCTCTTACTGTGTTTCGAAATGTCTCATGTCCAAATAATGCCTTGTTTATACAGTTTCAAGTTGTTCATCACAAAAACATAATTTACACAAAAATACATGTCCGTAGGCCCACTTGATTACGTTGAATAAAAAGGCTCAATCGAGCCCATATCCAAGATTTCTCAAAACCAAAAACGACCGAGTCAAGCTAGCTCACACGATCAAGCACCCTCACTCGACGGACTCAAGTCATGAGTCATTTGGCTAGCACTAGAGCAATTTTGTGGTTATAAACTTTCATGTCTTGCTCGGTTCCTTTAAGCACATGTACTTGGTCAAGCACAAGTCTTTCCATCATTTTTCGTCATCATTTTACCTTCCATTCGACGTTGAGAATTATTCAAAGTACTCAAAATTTGCAACCAGTTATTTTGTATTTCTGAATTTTCAAGTGGGAAGAACCAAAGGGGGGATGAATAAAATAAGAGTTGGATGGATCAAATGAAATGTCAATAATTCCAACTATTGGTGGTTGTTCCTAACCGTTCTTAAAATAGTCCAAGGTAATTCCAATATAAAGCTTCTCTTTCTCTCATTTAACACCACCACCACCACCATGCTTTTCTAAGCTAACACGCTTTAGCCCCCTTTCTCTGCATCCTTCGTTAACACCACCATAGCACAAGAAGTGTTCATTGCTGCTCACAAGTCACAATCCCTCTATGGCACAATCAGAACTTTAAAAGCCCCCATCATTATCAATAGTTACCACTACCCATTGACTCCCCATTTCTTCTTTCATATCAGTAAAATGTTTATTAAGCCAGAGAATAAAAATGAATAAATCAAATACACAAATTAAATTAATCAAATAAGAAGTAAATTCATGGTAGTATACTTTTGTGTTGTGAGTTGTGATCAGGGACTTCAACCATCAAAACCAATAATGTCAATAATAGTATGATACTAGTATACCCCCCCACCCCCAGAAACAATTTTTTTAGCATAACAACAAAAGCCCAACTCTATTTCTCTGTCTTACAATCAATTATAAGATCACAACCTAACAATATAGATGTATCGATATAGAGGAAGAAAAGTGAGCTTTCTTTCAAAAAGTATACTAGGGATTGTTATAGGTGGGGCACCCCACTAACTACACCCTTACAAAACTTGGAACTTGGGCTAGTGTTTGACCTCCCATTGTCGGATGAATGCTCCCTCCAAAGCACTGAGAGCTCAGAAGAGGTGGTATTGCTTAGAAAGGGATTTAGGATTGCTACGAAGAAGTGGAAGGAAAGAGCTAGACAAGAGGGTGAGTTATACACAATGAAATATCGAGTTTATTGACACAATCAACTTCACCCATTGAATAGATAAACAAAATACTAAGTCTATTTTTGAGAAGGATGGGTCTTTAGTAAGAATTATTCAGAGTCAATCATGTTGTAGCGGTTATTTTGAGAAGAGAACCAATAGTTGAGAACTCGGACAGTTGATGTAGATGGTTCCTTTTAGGTATTTGTTTTATTTCTTTAAAAAAAATATAAACATAGTGGACAGTTATGATTAAAAAAACTAAGCTATTTAGTAATGCATTGGCAAAACAAAACAAATTATGTTACAAAGTTTGGTATCTAAAAGTACCCTAAATTTAATTTTACCCATGACCAAAAGTGCAAAAGGAAAGTGGCTATGCATCTCAAAAAATTATAGCAACATCAATGTTTCTACAATATTTTCTCCAAAATGTATTTTCAGGAGATCAGGCATTGTTTCTTTAAGGTAGTAAAGGAAAGTACCTGAGTAGGGGTAAACCTGACTGTATTTTGTTTCGGCTTGTCCTGTGGGTAAGGACCCGGATCAGGAGGAATATAAGACTCAACAACAAGTCTTTCTTGAATTGCTGTAGTGTCACCATCAACAGAAGCAGATATAGATGATTTATTTCCAGGAAGAGCTTCAGCATTGCTTTTCAGCGTTTTTGGAAGCCTAATTCGAAATGGAGGCTCTGGACACAGATTTTCTGAACCGTCTGGATCAGTGAAAGATATCTGAAACCAAAAGGTCAGCACGAGAAAGAACCATAAAGAAATGTGACATTGACATTAGCAAAACTGCATTACAAGCTTTACAAAAATTACGATTCACATACCTGATAGTTCGAAAAACTGTTTCTCAAATGATCAGCATCCAAGAAAGTATCCTTAAAATCTACAATCTCTAGAAGGTCGGGCATGTTAGTCCATTGGGCAGCTGAGGGGTTTCCATAACCCAAAAATATATTGTGCAACCAATCAGGAACTATACATGTTTCATTCATAAGATCTCGAATGGATTCTAAAATTGCCTTAAAATTATTTTCTTTTGGCTTTCTGCGCATCAGCACATTAAATGTTCCATACACATCTTCAGCTCCATTCTCTGCAATATCTGTAACATCCATGTGGTATTGTGCTGCGTCTAGAGCAACTGTTACAGTTCTAAGTTCACCTTTGGGAGGTTTCCAGTCTTCACGTTTAATTCTTCCGGTAAAATCATTCATCAAGCCCCCTTCCTCGTCTCGAATCTCTATTACTTCACATCCGCGTACACACTGAAGACCAAGACGTTGAGGAACAGTTGCCTTAGAAGCTTCCTCTGCACTCAATGGCTCAAATGAAGGGCGTATAGAAAGCAAAAACAGAACATCATGCTCTTTAAGTCCATCCCATTCAGATCTGATGTGTGCTCTATAACTAGAAATACTATAAGTAATTGCTGCTGTTACTGCTGCAGGTTTCACCTCCCCAATGTTAGGTTGCTTCACCTCAGTAATCTTGAATTCCCTTATTGGTACAGCCATTCTTGACCAACCACGGAAAGCTGTTTCCCCTTCGTTATTGATATAGGCAAGAAGATGTGGCACAGCTTCCTGAATATCCTCTCGTATTTCATATGTTGACTCGAGACGAAAAAGATTAAAATTTCTCAATAAATAGTCATGAAGGGTTAAAAACTGAAGGTTAAGTTTTGGGAGAGCCAGACATCCTTCTCCAGAGTAGTTAATGCTTGGTACAAGGCTTTTATCCCACATGATTTGCTCATTAGGATATAGTGGGAGAGCATTTATGGCTTCCTTCTGAGACTTCTGTTTCTCGAAAAAGGAAACCATAATTTCAATAAGAAAATCAACCCTCGCTGACCATGGATCGTTCTTTGAAATTAGTTTGAGCTGAACTCAAGGAAAAAAAAAAGGGAAAAGCAATTAGCACACTAAAGAAACATGAAGCACATCAAAACGAAGTCTAAAACCACTGTCCACAGACTAGCATTTATTTTAAAGTGAAAAACAAACCTTAGAACACACTAAATCCTGGAGCTCTTTAGGTGCAAGAACAGACAGTTTCTTAGAGAGATCAACACGCTTGTGTATTGCACCAACGTTAGCTAGAGCCAGCTCTCTCAACTGACAAACAGCAATGCATTCACAAAATTAATTATATAAAAATAACCTTGACAAGTGAAAAAAACTATATATAACTTAATCAACACCATCAACATCCACAAACCTTTGGGATTCTCTTAAAAGCAAGCAATTGAAAAGATTGAAAGCGCTCATAATGCGCTTGAAGGACCTCATCGTCAGTCAATTGTGTCCCTTCGTGATCGTTGATCTCAAAAGTTTCGTAAAATTGTAGCAAGTCAACCAATTGTGAAAACAATTTTCCCCTTGCATGAGTATAAAGCGCACTTAAATGACATTTAGCAACAACCGCAACATCAGCCACTAAAGGCCTCAAGTACCTGCCACAGACAAACACAGACATAAGATACAACATATCTTTATGACATTAAGTAATTCCTACATAGGCTCTCAAAGCCACCCAGGAAAAGTTTTGAAGGTCAGATGTAACAAAAAAGGTTGTTTCCAATTGACCCTTGATAACAAACATAATCATATTTCACATAGCTAAGTGCCCATGATTCCATAAGCTACTGTACTATAGTCCATTTAAATCTAGACCAAAGAACGATGAATCTTTGGCTCCATTGAGATCAAATCACACAATTTGACAAAACATTAAATAAATTAATAAAAATGATAAGTAAAAAACTAACTATGTTGAGCAAAGAATTGGGAAGCAATCAGTAAGACAGTAATGAAGCTAATAATTACCCAATCATGGGATATCCGGCAAAAACAATCCTAACTATAGGGTTTCCGGTCGCCTAAGCATCCAACTATTAACTGTATTTTTCAAACATGAACTGTTGATCTGAAGGAACGTGTTTAGCAGGCTGCAGGTCACTAGGGTGACATGACAGATTCATCATTCCTCTTATTTCATTGAAAAATGTTTTGATCATTGAGAAGTAAAATATTAAAAAAAAAAAAAAATACCCTCACAGCCACTGGGGCCCGTTCATCACAGGCACCCAACCCCCTCCCCTTTGCTTTATGCATTGAAGGAATTTGTTTTCGTAGTTCACTAGGGTGACGTGACACTGTGATTGGCTATCTTTTTTGAAAAAATGTTTGATGGTTGAACTTTTAAAAATACCCTAACAGAAACTGCAAGCCCTCCATCTCAAGCACCCAACCCCCTCCCCAACTTAACCCCAATCACCAGCCTACAGCGCCTCCCACAGACCACCCTCCCCCAGCTCCCCTTATCCAGACACCCTCCCTCATTCACAAAACAATTGCCTAAACCCCTGAACTTCCTTCTCAATCCCCCCACCATAAAAAAGCCTCCTCGACGCTGGAAACCACCACTTTCCACAGCCGAAATCCCCAAGCCCCAACCAGAAAACCTGACTTGTGCGGCAAAATAACTCATGAAAACCTCTAGATTAAAACTTTTCGTGTGGGGTTTTGGACATTTGAGATAAAAGTTGTCCTGGAGCAAGCTTTATCAAGAATGGGGGGAAGGAAATTAAGGATGGACAGTGTTCATGTAAGCTGAAGGAGGGTGATCTAGGTTGAAGGGGGGGAAGGGTGGTTTAGGGCTAGAGAGGTGGTTCGCAGAAGGTAGGGAGGGTCAAAGTTGGGTTAGGGGCAAGGTTGGAGTGGTTGAGGTGGGGTATCTTGAGGGTAAATATATTCTACTTACAATTTTATAAACATTCTTACAAGGAAATACGATTTTTGAAATTTAAAATAATTGGGGGGGTAAAAAATTTTATGAATATAAAATGTGATTGTGAATTTAGAAAAAACAATTTTGGGGAAGCTTTTAGAGGCTTTTTAACTATTCAATGCTGAAAAAATATCAAGGTAAGATTTCAAAAAAAAAAGTTGAAAGTAAAAAGAAAGGAGTTAGATAAATCTAAAAAACATAGACACCTCCCAAAATAGACATTTATGAAGTATGAACTTTTCAAGACACTTTGGAGTGATTGAATGATTGCTCAACAGATAAAAGTAAAGCTTCCTCGTGGCTAACTTATATTTCCCAATTTTATCCTTTTCTTCTTCATCCTTAATGAATGATGAGGTTATCCAAATATTTATTAAAGAATTAGCTTATATTCCACTATAAAACATCATTTTGACAGAGAAGGATAATATTATCTTACCTTAACAATTAACCTTGAAAACAGTTGTTTTCCAGGTAAAATCAGATAAATTAGGTAGCTGATGTGGAAAGATCAATTATCATTTTATTTTGCTTAAAACAACATATATATTAATTATCTTTTTTTTACACAAACCTCATCATCAATTTCTGACAACAAAGGCAACAATCTGGTGTTGGCCTACCCATTCCCACCAATTCATTCTTGGGTTATATGTTCTATCATTTTCTTGCATTTTCTCTAACTTTTTCTAGACACATAGTTTTCACTTCTTTTTCTCAAACATTCTCAATCTTTCAGCCAAACCTAGGTCAAGCAAATTGTGGGATAGACTACATAATCAGATAACTAGAAACTCACGACGCTCCAAATTGTCAACGATTGGTTTCACCTCGGAATATATTCACGAGTTCAGAAATTCCTTTGATAACTGAATTTTACCCATAAAAATATACTTCTTTCATATTCAACATACAGACAGGTGATCAACATATATACTCCAGGAAAAACATACAAAGAGAAGTTATTAGAGCTTTGCTTTCGCTCCACATGGAACCCCTCCCCGCAGGTTTGTCCCAAGAATCTAGAGAAAATTAATCATGTTTACTATGGTGTGAAATTCCTAGAGACCAATGCAAATCTAAAACATTTTGGGAATTTCTATAAGTTCACAATCATACCTCCTGGTTGGCAATTGACTCAATAAATCAATAAGGAATTCCATAAACCTCTCACAAAACAAGACACAAGCATCATCAACTTCTTGGGAACCATTTGAATTATTTCCATCTAAATCATCGTGTTGTGCGGAGAAAAACACTTCGGAATCCAATATCTGCATTGTGAACAATGAAAGTAAGATTTTAATGTATGCTGACAACGATGAAAGATCTCAAAGAGTCCAAAATTTGACAAATTCAAGCATAGGCATATACCACCAAGAACTCCACCATGAGATTTCTCAAGAACGTTGCTTCTAGAGAATTAGATGGATCATAGTCCTCTCCACGTTTTTTTGCTTTCTTGGCTTCTGCTTTAGTCATTTTCTTCCATTTCTTTATCAAATCAGGATTTAGACATAGCTCCATCTGACCAACAGTAATCCAACTTGATAAATAAAATAAAATGGACATAGTAAGAAAGAAATAGAGAGGACTAATAACATTTTCATACTATACCTGGAAACGACCATATGACAAGCTATGCCAGCATTGCAGACTCGCAAGTCTTAGAACAGTATTGCTGACTACTTCATCTTCAAAACTCTGCAAGTACAAATTCAACAAATTTGAGTTCCATTATCAAAGCTCCTATCTTCTGCAGTATGCCAGTATATCAGCATTACACTACTCACATGCTTTCTAAACTACAATTCAACAATTAGATGTTTAAGACAAAGCAAAAAGTTGCTTGCACCCCAAGCCTAATAATTTTGGAGGTGTTTGTGATATATCGGGTATAAAGGTATTATGGGTATTTTAATATGAGTAGTTAGTTAGAGAAATTAGTATAAATAAAGGACGTGGGAGTAGATGATATCAGATTATCATATATATAGTATTCAGATTTTGCGGGTTTTACACTCATGTCCTGGGAGAGTGCAAGGCTCTCAAAAACTTGTGCATATTGTTTCCTCCTATTGCATCAATAAACTCTACAATTTCATTTCATTCTCATTTACATTTATGTATTCTTCTAATAATCACAACAACGGCAAAATCAGTCTATTATAAATGGTATTGGATGCTATGCCATGGACGATAACTCAAGAAACCAAAACAACTGCAATTAGCACAAAGAAAGAGCAATATAAATTACTAAAGTGGTGTAACAAATTGATGATTGAATTGCACAAGCACGTGAAGGAGGACCTTGAAAAGTTTCAAAACAAGAAGGTTAAGAAAATGCAACAAGATTCAAAATCTTGGAATATTACTTTCAAGAAGAAGAAAGAGAATAGTAAAACTATTCAAAATACAGGGAACGAAGGGATGTTGAATGAGATGAGTAGCAATACTTTTTATGATAAAACAAATGAAACATGAAAGTCTAGGAGATGAAGAAGAAGATCAAAAACCAAAGAGGAGAAGTTGTTAGGGAAGCAAAAAGAGAAACAACGGACGGCATTAATGATTTTAGAGAGGTAGCATGTGATTTACATAATGGAGGCCTTAGGAAATTTGATGGAGAATCTAGAATTGGAATCATACGTGGTTGTTGGCCAAAGAATTTGAGAAAGGTGAATCTCAAGAATTCAAGAAAAGGGAAAAAACAAGAAGCATGAGAAACAAAACACACTTTGGAAAATACCTAGAAATGTAGCCGAAGAAAAGATTAATCTGGAAAGCAAACGTCGTGGCTCACTCGTCGACAAGGCTACCATGTATGCCTTCAACTTGTTTTCACGGGAGGAGCTCGAGACAGGCTGTGAAAAATGAAAAGAGATGGCCTTGTGTGTTGTGGGTCCGATGGAGCTGGAACTCTCGTCAAAGAAAATGAAGATCGGAGATGCTCTGAACGGAGAGGGTAAGTCGAGGAAGACCGCAAGGAAAGGGAAGGAAGGCAGCGTTAACAAAGCCCTGGCTAAGTTCCTTCAAAAGGTGGCGGAATTTTTCATGGAAGGGAAAGATTGAGGTATGCTTATGGGTTATGGATTACGTGATGAAAAAATTTCAGGAGATAATTGAGATTAAGGGAGAAGAAGTGGTATGTTGCCCTTTAGAATTTTATATAAGAAAATCTAAAAAGAAAGGGGACCCACCTTTTGATCATCTCACAACATTACCCGACAGTACAATGGTTGAAAATAGGAGTAATGACACAATTTCAAATCTGATTTTGAGTTGTCACTTCATGTCAGAATTGGCCTTCTACACTCGCATTTTTTTTTGCTGAACATTGGAAACCTCAATTCATTTCCTTTCATGTCACACACTTTTTTCTAATGAAGCTACATCTAGCAGCAGTAATTTAACAAATTCATAAAAGAAAAGAAGGAGCCCTACACAAAAGAGTTAGCTTATTAGTTTTAAATTGTTTCAGACTTTAAGCCATTCTTTTTCACCAATTACTAATTACAAAATTTCTAAAATTCCATCTATTAGACTTGTACTTTACTAAAACCATCCATTTATTTCTAGGCCTAACCTTGCTCTTGAATGATAATTTTTTCTTTTCCCATATTCACCCAATCTTTTTAGGCCAAATGCCTTTCAACCCAAATTTTTACACATCCATATTGGTTATAGCACGACCCATTTTATGTCCACCTTGAGGACAAGGTGAAACTTTGGGCAATCAGTAGTGTTATACATTGGGTATAAGGATATTATGGGTATTTTAATATAAATAGTTGGTTAAAGAAATTAGTATATATAAAGAACGGGGCAGTAGAGAATGAAATCAGATATAATGTATTCAGATTTTGCAAGTTTTAAACTCATATCCTGGGAGAGTGCAAGCCTCTAGAAAGCTTGTGTATTTTGTTTCCTCATATTGCACCAATAAACTCTATAATTTCATTTTAGTCTCATTTACATTTTTGTATTCTTCTAATATTTACAACAATCGCAAAATCAGGGTCATACACTATACATTCTGAAAATAAAACAATAACTAAAATCCTAGCATCTAAAATAAAAATTGGCATAGCTTATAGTAAGTATAAGAAGTTGCCTAACACCAAATTGCACAGAAAATACAACAGCCCAAAAGTTAGTTGATTAAAGCCCAAGAAATTGTACTCCATACAAATTCCTACTTCCTACAAAAAGGAAATATTTTGCTTACCTAACATCCGAGGCATGTAAAAGTTCACATGGATAGTTGAACTATAACTTGATGTGAATCAAACATTGCTAGATATGTAACTTTTTATGTGCAGTCATAGGACCACTAAAGAGAAAAACCTGGTGACCATGTCAAAGATCACAAGGACTAGAAATTAACTATTCATGTAATTACACTGGACATAGGGGAACACCAAAATGAACCCTCAGAAACAAGCAGAGTTAAACATTAGCATACCTGAAAGACATTAATCATGAAGACTAAATAGTTGGTCTTCTCTGCAATACTGAAACGATCTGCCTGCACCAAATAATACAAAGAGTACAACATAAGTTAGAATGGTAAGCTAAATAACGACATGACCCTGTGAAAATACCCCTCCAAATCAAAATTCACCATCAAAGTAGGAAGGACTGGGCTGTTCACAGGTACAGCCTCAACCTCGAAAGTGCATCAATGAAAACAAGAAATAAAGAATACGTCATTGCCTAAACTCCAACTGAAATGATAGAATGCAACTTCGAAATCATTCCTTATTGCAATGTGAGAAATGACCATTAAAGTATGACTTTCTCTTAGATGCTATTTTTACAATCCAAGAGTGAATGTTATATAACATTTGATCACACCATCACAGTAAGGACAGCATACAATTTTTCGACAACTTATCGTCCTTGAGGGTATCAACATTAGCATAATGACCACACAAATATACTTCTATTAAGACAAGTATACATATACCAAATGCAAGCAATTGCTTAAACAAACAGTACATGAGCTCGAATAGTGCTAAAATCAATACTGTTAAGACATCTTACTGTACAAAAAAAAAAAAAAAAAAAAAAAAAAAAAAAAAAAAAACCTGATCTTTAAGCCGAAGAACACTCTCCAAGAATGATTTGAATACATCTTTCCTATCATGGAAGCAAACCCAAGCAGCCACGTTCTCTCTAAACTGCAAATATTCAAAAAAAAATTAATTCAGTAAAATCCCGCTGATAACAAAAACAAAAAAGCAATTTAAACAAAACCAACCAACCTTCTCATTAATCATCAAAATCATAGACATAACATGCTCAAAAGTAGCAGTTTGAGCATCAAAATGTGGCCACAGATACTTCTCCAAATACTGACTAATCTCCAAAATCATAACCCTTTGCAAAGGAACAGGTTTTCTACCAGTTTTAACAAGCAACTCTTTATTATAAATATCCTTCACCAATTCAGCATTAAAAGTGTTTGTAGGGTTAGAATTGAGCCAATTATCAGCAGCAATTTTAGTAAGTGGGTCTTTTTTGATTTCGGCAAGACTGATAGAATTGGGAGCATTAGAAAGAGGTATTGATTCAGGGTTGATATTGTGGGAAATTTCAAGAGGGTATTCAGCAACTCTATGGCGTTTGAAATCGTAAACTCCAGTTCCATAGACTTTGGTCATGGTGGAATAAAATAGGGATTTTTCTAGGGTTTATGTGGGAAGAAGAATGGGATATTGAGAAGTGCGACTTAAGCAAGAAGCTAAGAAGAAAGTATGGCAATGGGCATGGTGAAGGAACGAGTAGAAGTGTAGCAGCCGAGCGATGCTATAACCAGTGACGGTGAGTAATGGTGCGTTTGATGGGGGATGGGAGTTTTTCGGATGGCACAGATATTTAGCCGCTCATCACTATGATTAACCCTGCATTTTGTTTAAACTTGATTGATTATACTAATCTCCCACCATTTAAAATTGTTCATGTTCACCTAAATCAAGAAAAATAGAATTTTTTTAAATGATAAATATATATTATATTAATAAATAATAAATTTAGTATATGAAAAGTGGGATATTAAGTAATAAAAAATATTAAAATGAAGTTAGTATAAAAATATGGAAAAATTACCCTGAATAATACGAACTTTCACTGATTTTCCTACAATAATACGAACTTTTAATTAACCATGAATAATACGAACTTTGATACATATTTCCCGCTGGCATACCATTTTACCTGTTACCGGTAAACTTACTCATTCCTTTAAAAAAAAATTTTTGGCTGATAAAACTAAGTAAGAAAAATTACCCTGAATAATACGAACTTTCACTGATTTTCCTACAATAATACGAACTTTCAATTAACTATGAATAAAATACGAACTTTGATACATATTTCCCGCTAGCATAATGAAGAAATGGGGAATAACCGGATCTCCAGGTAAAGAACCGGTCAGGTATGCTAGCGGGAAATATGTATTAAAGTTCGTATTATTCATGGTTAATTGAAAGTTCGTATTATTGTAGGAAAATCAGTGAAAGTTCGTATTATTCAGGGTAATTTTTCCTAAAAATATATGATCACCACAACTATAAAAAAAATATTGAAATAAAGTTGGAGAGAAATATGTCGAGATTATAAAAAATGTAAAAATGTTAAAATTAAATAAATAAAAAATATGAGGAGACAATAAGTTTTAATAAAATATTAAAATAGGGATGAATAAGGTTATTTATGTCCAAATTTGTAATATAAATAGAAAAATTATTTAGGGAAACAACAAATAGAACGATCAAGCGATTAACAATTTTATCGTTTGACCTATTCGAGAACACTAACAAGCGGTGAAGAGGAGTTTATGCTATTTGAAAGGAATGAAGAATGTGGGTCTTGCATACCGAGGTTGTAATGAGTGCTTAGTGACTAAATATTTTGATTCTAAGTTACATGATGTGGATAGTAGGAGGTCTGTTACTGAGTATGTGTTTACTTTGGGCAGTTTCGCGGGGAGTTAGAAGTCAACTTTGTAGTTTTCATTAACGTTGTCTACCATGCGTATGGAGCTGAAGTACATGGCTTTTAACTTCCGCAAGAAAGAATTCTATATGGCTAAAAGACCTAGTTAGTACACTTTGTGTTCCTCACGAAGTTGTTACTGTGTACATTGATAGTCTGAGTGATATTTGTTTGACCAACGATCAAGTTCATCATAATAGTAAGAGCATAGTAATGTCAGGTATCATTTCTTACAT
>NC_080053.1:4082369-4117369 GCF_026212465.1 Amaranthus tricolor | reverse complement strand
GAATTTTGTGGGTTTATACTCAAAGAAGAAGAAGAAGACTTCAAGGCTATAGAACAGTATGTAGAACAAGAAGAACAAGCGGGTTTTTTTAATTAGGACGAACACAATAGCATATAATAACACAAAGAGGCAGAATTTTTTTTTAAAAAAATAAGGGGCATATGCTGCGGTTCCAAGAAAACCGCAGCATATACCCCTTAATTTTTTTTCCCTCGTTTTTTCAATCTATTATATGTTGCGTATTTGAAAGAACAACAAAGTATGTCACGCAACATCTGAAGTTTTTTCCACTAGTATAACTAATATGTGATCACATATCAAAGATTAGAGAGAAGTTGACTTATATATAAGCTAGATGAGCTACCCTTATTACAACTTAGTTTTAAGATTGAATCGCATTAGATTTTTGTGCAGTCAAATCTCCTTTTGTGTGACTCTTGTTGTGTACAAATCCAATAATAAATTTATCAGACGAATCTCGAGCATGTGACAACTTTTTTTCCACATTTTCTCATTTGCTTATTTGGTTCAGTGGTTACAGAGCCATTTGTACAATGAATCTCCATATAAAGACTAGGATTTATTGACTTTAGAGAGAAAAACACTTTGAGAGCCATTCTTGAGAGTTTTGAGTATTAGATGCTCTCTTTTTAATCTAGTTTTTTGTTCACCATATTATAGTGAAGATTATGCTTGCGTCTAGTAGACGTATAGCGAACAATGTAAATTTTTGTGTCTCTTATTTGTTTATTGTTGAATATTATTTTATCTTTATTCTCTTTGTGGTTTATTTCTACAGCGCTTCCGCAATTTGCGCAACATTATGATTATGGATGAGTAAACCCTAAACGATGTAGTAGACGTGTGTAGAAAAAATGATGGGATTATAAGAATGAAGATTATATATGGTAAAGAGATTTTAAAAGTCATAAGTGCCTATGAATCACAAGTGAGGATTGAACAGTAAGTAAAATTTAGAAGGATCTAGATGATATGGGCCAAAACATCCAAATGATCAAGAAATTGTGTATTGTAGGTGAATTGAATGGCCACGTTAAAGTCCAACTGCTGACTATAGTAAACTTTCATTCAAATATTATTAGAATTAGACAGTACAAATGATGAGATCACTTACATTCAAAGATACGTTAGCAAACAACCTAATTAAACCACATCACACTTCCAACTATTTTACAAAATCATACACAATAAAAAAACACCTAAAACTTTTTACACAATCACACAACATTGAAAAAAAAATATATGATTTAACTCAGCTAAAAATGCTGCACGACGAACTTATAAATTCCATCAACAGGATCATAGGAGGAAAACTCAGCCCCTTGCCTTTCAGCCACCTTCTTCAGCTTCTCCACAAATTTGTCGACCATCTTACCGCTACTGTACTGTTTCCCTGTCTTGTCCATGCATATAACATTAAGAAGAGTAGCTTCAGCTGCCTTGTTAAGGCCTTGTCCAACTGCAGGCTTCTCACTCTCATCATCGTATACTATCAGCTCCCGATCATTGAATTGGACAATAGAGTCAAGATTAAGGCCACGTACATCTGTCTCTCCAAAAAATTTCACCCAGCCATAGCCTTTTCGGCCCACCACAAAGTCCTTTACTTGACAGCAAAATCCAGGATTACAGCTTTCGATAGATGTTATCTTCTCGATGCTGGGTTCTGTGTAGTAGTCAGGGCGTTGGAGCTTTGGAATCATTAGCGTGTGAGCTTCTTTTGCATTGCCATTGGCTTCAGTCTGATCATCCTTGAGAGAGTTGGGGATTGAACTGTTGATTGGGTTTTTCTCAGCATTTTCTGCACTTACAGGATTAGGAGATAAATGAAGCAAAAATCACTAGAGATATGTTGTTTAGTGCTACTAATCAGAAATTAAACAGCAAAAATCTTTGCTTTGTGTATAGTGAACATTTATTTTATAAACAGCTAAATTCTTCTTCAAAAATATGACTGGGTTTTTTTGTCTCTTCTATACCTTTGTGGTATATAGTGAACATGAATCGAGCTTTAAAATAATGCCAATATGTAACAGATCAGCCGAGGTAGTAACAAAAACTGACTTTATTAATTAATACAAGAACAATACTATGGGACGTTTGAGTCTCCAAACACTCGTAAGTATGGGACATTCGAGTCTCTCAAACACTCCTAAGTGTTTCCACTTCTCTCTAGATATTTTCTATCCTCTAAAACATCCCATACTCCCCTCTATTTATAAGATATAGGAGGAGAAATACAAACAAGAATACAAGCTGATAAAAGACTACTAACATAACAACCTAATAATATAATTCTAACCACTTTTATTCTTTTACATTACTTATGACCCTAAGAATATGCCATATATGACACAATATCATAAAACATAGAGAATTATCATATACATGAAGCAATAACCAGACAATATTTTGACAAAGCATTTTATGTAGCAGGCACACCAAACTAAAAGACCGAAAAATAAGTGACTTACCATTCTCATCATCTACAGCAGTTAAATTCTTAATTGGAGGTTCTTTGCAAGTACGAGCATAGGTTAGCTCAGTTGAAGCAGCAGCAAACACCGACCTAGGATTCTCCCTTGGAACTACACAATTATATGCCTTGATAAATTGAGTTTCCTCACCCCGATCAAAGAAAGGCACCTAAAATAGAAAATAAACCAAAAATAACGAAACTTGGCCGAGAAATAAAAAGCAGTAACATGAACTTCAAAGTATCCCAAGATTCCTCTCACCTTCGGCCCATCAGTGCTTGGGTGATATTTCCTGACTTTCACTGCCAACAGCTGAGCTCGATAGTTTCTTGACTTAAGAAGAGATGAAACTCTTGTGCTTCTTGGTTTTACAAGTTCTTTAAACACCTATTTGGCACACAATAATGTAGATCATTACATTGACAATAGAGCAAGAATCCTACCTACACAACTAAAAAAAATATGCAGTTGATAGTTCATTTAACTAGACCTTTCTCACAATGTATAGAGCATCCATGTATAATAAAATTCAGAAAAAATTTACATTGGGTACATGGAAAATATGAATACGATCTACAAGAGAAGATCTGGCTATATCACCTAGCTCTACGTTTCCAATTAAGTGAAAGAGAGGCAAAGCAAAGAACAGAAATGAGGGAGGTATGTTCGAAGTCAAAAACTAACATGTAACATTAAGAAAAATACTTACTGGCATGCTAGAGATTCCATGCTGAACCAATGAAGAACACACAAAATGACCAATTGACGGCTGCGAGGTGGCAGGTTCAGATCTGAAAGGATCTTTAACAGCTACAATGCGATCTGTGACCTCTCCTGTAGCAGAAGACCTGCTGAGTTGAAATTATATGATTAATAACCACTAGTATAGATGCCCATGCAATGCATAGGTTTGTGAATGTCGAGATATATAAATTTAATTTTAAAGTGATTATATATTATTATTATAAAATTAATCTAATTTTGTAAAGAAAGATGCAATAACATTATCTTTTATGAAAAAACATCATATGATATAAATCAATTAATAGATCAGATTTTAATTTTGGCATATATGTGTGTAGGAATAATTTGATACAAATACTTTGCTTATTTAGTTCAAGTATTACAAGAATTATCAACTAATGACACTAAGGTGCGCCTTGTAATCATCAATCATCCACTAAAATTACTTTATATGTCAATGGTCTTAAGGAATGAAATTTGTCATTTTTCAGTATTTTTTAAGGCACAACAGCTAATCATTTTTACTAACATATAGCGCAATGCTTTTTATAAAAAGAAGAAAAAAAGGATTCAACAAGTAGAAGATTAGATGAAAGTGAATAATGAGCTTACTGTAGAGGTAGTGGACAAACACCAGGCTGAGGCTGACAACACTCAAATGAAACACCCCCATTGTTCCATAAAGGTAAAGGTTCAGTTGGTAACTGAAAATTTTGTGATGACTGCTTATTCGAAATAGGCAAGGTTGCTAAAAATTGAGATGCAACAGTCGAAGGTGTAATGGGAACTTGTGGTGGAACCGAAGAGTTCAAATTTGAAGCATCCAACATGGATTTTTTAGTGTCAATTGTAGGAAAGGTTGGCAGTGGCTTTAAACCAGAAAGATGATCAACATTTGGGTTAGTACTTGAACCCACATTTGTCGAAGATACTGTGAAGAGTGGATATGGGGTGGACAAAAGGAAGTTTGACGGTAGTCGTTCCAAATCTGGTGTTTGGTTACTGACTTGATTATTTGGAAAATTTATAAAAGTTGGCAGTGGCTTTATACTAGAACTTGTATTCATATTCATAGAAGATACTGGGAAGAATGGACCAAGGGTGGCAGGATAACGAGGGAATTTTGATGGTTGTCTGTTTAATTCCTGTGTTCGATTACTGACTGGATTCTGCTGACCTGAAAGAGAAACAAACAATATTTTGATCACAGCGTGGACATAGGAATTCAAAGAAGTACACAAAAGGAAATATTAATTTGAAAAATATCACACAAATTGATACAAGCATACCTCCAGAATTCAGCTCAGCGTCTTCCCACCTCAACTCTTCATGGCTTTTACTCTCGTAGGTAGACATGGCTGATATAGAAGTATACTTGACATTCTTGCCTGCCTCTTGTATAGTAGTACATTCATATGGTTTGATTCTGGTTCCTTTTGTTTGATCCCATATGATAGGCCCTGTAGTTTGCAAAGTTGAAAAAATATTGGTAGGTTTTGTTCCAAGAACACTTGGAGATTGCCCAAAAACAGGCCCTGCGATCTGATTGCTACTCTTATTATTCGTAAAACCAACCATTGTAGGTAATCCAGAAGCTGCTGTTATTCCAATAGCATAATGAATATATTAGCAAATTATTTTTGTAAGATGGTATAGCATGATAAATGCTTCAAATGGAAGGAAATGGTAGCAATATACAATTTGATTTATCAAAATAAAACCTATGATGATAGTTACTTCCAGAAAAATCAGAGTCCAGCAGAGAAATGATGTGGATACCACGACACTGAGATGAAAGAAATTTTCCTCCTAAACGAGATTGTTAGTGACCACTTGTCACGTAGATTTATTTTGGTTCTTGTAGCCGAAATCTTATAGTAGGTATTAAGCCTGGGCATTGTTGTACGATCATATGTCTCATAAGTCATAACTCCTACTCATCACAAAATGAATAAATGTCAACAGAGGCGGTGCAACTGTACAAGGTTGAAGTTTCTCAACCATCACCGAGTTAAAAAAAAGTTGGTGGCACTCCCCCTACTCATGAATTAGTACTACTATGGAATTGATCATTACTTAACATGCTAATCAGCTGATGTCATGCCCTGTAGACTAAAATTCGGAAAATTCATAGGTACATAACAATAAATTCTCATACTCACAGGAAAAGAATAGCACATACAATTGTGTCTGGTGAGATCTTATTATATCAAGCAAAAAATGCAAAAGATCAACTTGACAGATAAAACACTCGACGGAAATGCACTTTCCATGAATCACTAACATATAACTGAGAACATGAGTCTTGTTCTGCCTTTACATGTTTTTTTGACATTAGAATTATAAACATGGAAAGGAGATAGAAACTCTTTTATCATTCCATAGAATTGAGGGGACTTCTTTTAAAAAAATCCAAAGGTTTTAAGACCTGATGAGACCATAGTGAAAAATATTGTGCGCATCATCTTATTGTGACCGTATTGTAAGGTTTTAGCTTACCACATCCGAAATAGAGACCATGAAATCCGCAAAACTATGCGCATTGATAGAAAAAGCTATTTCACAACCTTACCATGAACACGACCGAGGCAGCATTTTTGCACTATGGACACAATGATGAAGTGAAAGCAACAGATTCAGAACTGTGATCAAGAATTATTAAACATATGCTGCTGAGCTGCACTAATATTAAATTAACATAAATAGGTAGCATCATGCAAAATAATGTTGGCAAGAGTTGTAATGCATAACGGCAAAATCAGATAATTTCCACAAAAGGGATTTAGCACATGTTTATGATAAGTGGATAAAAGACATAAATTACAAACAATGTATTACTAATAAGTGGATGCAGCCAAAAATCACCAATAAGCGGATAGCGGGAATCGAACCCGCATCTTCTCATTTGGAAGAGAAGTTTTACCGTTTCTATATATCCGCAACTTATATTGTAGTTGTATTATGCATAAAGAAAATATTTTATGCTACTTAATGTAATATGCTATTGCGAAGTTGGGCTATTCAACTTTTTTCTAGAGAACAAGATTGAGATTGCTTTTTGTCATTTCTATGTCCTTATACTTGTAGCACTATGTTGATGCAAAACAAATAAATCATGAATGCTACAACCTAACCAATTTAGGAACTAAAATTCTATGCCAATATAAAGGATGAAAATGAAAAGGAAAAAGTGTAAAATGTTCAACTTACTAAAGGTGCGAGGGGAGGTCAGAAATGAATATGATATCCTGAATGGTCCAGCTGAAGTTTCGCTGCAGGGTGAATTATGTATTTGGAAACTTGGGACAGTTGTACTCCCTGCTGTTTTAGAGGCAGATATAGTATGACCTGTATTAGTCTTGTCCCCAACTATTGATAATGAAGCAGAGGAACTAGACCTATGTCCCAACACTGTCAGAGAAATAAGATGTCAATTGTTTTCAATTTACTGAATGTAGATAAGATTTCTTTTTTGCTCTCAAGCATGAACACATAAAACACATAAACTCTGAAACATAAATCAATATAATGCAAAAAGAAAATCCACAACAAGAACAAAATAAAATAAAAGTTGACAAGGCTTGTAAGAGGTCTGTGTAGCAGCCGAACATGGAGTAAATGGAGGCCCTCCAGTTGATCCTTTTGAAGTAGTAGAGTTGAATTGACCTGCACTTCCAAGACTGTTAGTCCCAAACATTGGTGCTGAACCAGAAGTTGCATGTCGAAATCCTGGCATACAATAAGCAAAGCAAACAAGACAGTCAATGTAAATCAAAAGAATGGAATACGATATACATAACTATAAGAACATCAATGAAACATATTTGACACAATAATAGAACCATAAAAGTTCAAAAAGTCCCCAACATAAAGCGCCTAACACTTGCCTAGAATTGAGGAAGAAGTGGATGAGAAAGGAGATGGTGCTCCAAATACACCTGTTGAACTTCCACCAAAGATTGAAGCTGATGAAAAAGGTGATGATGGTGATCCAAATGCACCAGAGGAGCTTCCACAAAAAGAATGTGGTGCACCAAATACACCATTTGAGCTTCCACCAAAAGGTGATTCCTGAGGTGATGAAATAGTTGGAGGTGGTTTTCTGAATACACCTGCTGAATTACTGACAAATGGTCCCTGAGTGAAACTTGTGGAGGAAGCTGATGTAAAAGGTGATGATGCTCCAATTGCACTTGTTGAACTTGCACCTAAAGATGATCCTAGAGTCCATGAAGTTTGGGAAAAATCTGATAAAAATGGCGATTCCGGTGCACTAAATACACCAGTTGAGCTTCCACCAAAAGGTAATTCCTGAGCTGATGAAATAGGTGGTAGTTGTGCTCCAAATACACCTGGTGAATTACCGGGAAAAAGTGATCCCTGAGTCAAACTTATGGAGGATGCTGATGTACAAGGCATTGATGCTCCAAATGTATCCATTGACCTTCCTCCTAAAGATGATCCTAGAGTCCATGAAGTTCGGGAAGAACCTGATGAAAAAGGCGATTGTGCGCCGCCAAATACACCAGTTGAACTTCCACCAAAACTTGATGCATGAGAAGCAAATAGATTCTGATTTGCATTGCTTCCAAATCCAAATGCATTGTGGCTTGAATTGGGCGCACCATACCCTTGTCCAATAGCTGGCACATCAAAGCAAAGAGAATAAAACGTATCACCAAAACTGAACAGTAAGATATAACTAGCTATTTAACAAGATTCAAAGGATAACATATCCAGACATTCTCTTGTTCAATAATAAAGGAACATAGATGATTCCTAAAGGAAGGAAGACGCAGAAAATATATCAAAAGTCAAATGCATAGACAAACCCTACAGTTCAAAAAAATTTGTAACATGATAATCATATAGAAGAAGCTGGTCATAGATATCTATGCATTTTAATGTCAAGGGCGATACAATTGAAGAAGATAAGGGTGCTCCAAATACATAATTCCATTTACTTCCAAAACCTGACCAAGAAGAATCTTAGGTTGGAATTGTTAAAGACTTTTTAATTCACAAAGGTTTGATTCTCTCCACCAAGAGAAAGAATTAACTTCTCTTCTCCTTGCATGTAGGGGATTCTCCAGCCAGCCTCACCCCAATAAAAAATAACCCGCCGTCCCAACCCCATCATGGATCTAGGAGTTTGAAGAAGTGGTAGCGTAAAATATTGCTAACTTCTGAAAAATTGGTTATAATAAGATCAAAATATGCAATAGTATACAAAAGCCCAAAATTTTAAGTCACTAACTAAGCTAACTTCTGACAAAAATTCTCAAATAAGATTGTCTTATAGCATCTCTATTGGGTTATCCAATGAACACTTTTAGTCCTAAATCAATCACTTTTAGTCCAAAATTACAAAACGGAGACGGGGACCAATTTGGCAATTTCACTTGATATCACAGCCCAAGTTATTGCGTATCAATCAATGAGAGAAATTACAGGTAAATTTAAGCAAGCAGCAACTTATCTTGGTATCGTCCTGAGCCATGAATTCCTTACTTTTTTTTTGAAAAAAAATTCCTTAATTATAAAAATTTCAGAAAGTGTATACATCTGATCAAGTTAGTGAATTCGTAAATAAACATGCAACTGGATAAATCAAATTCAACGCAAGCAAATTCGAAGAACTGGATAAAGCAAATTCAAGCCAAAAATAAATAAGAGCTTACACTAATTCAAGGTGAAGAAATAACAGTGAGACAAAAATCAAATACCAAACACTTAAAAAAAACAAATAGAGAAAAGAAACACATAAATTCGATTCTTTTTCTCAACTAAATTGCTGCTTAAAAGTACAGAAAACGAAAATAAATTCAACTAAATGTTTATATGATTATATCCATAAGTATTCACGACACAAAAATCAGATAACCAATTTCGAATGAAAAAATTAAAAAGCAATACTTCAATGAAAAATGTCCACTCAAAAAGAGAAAAATCAAGTAAACAAAAGAATTACCTCCCGACATACTTAAGTGCCTGAAATTTGATTGTGAGATCCTTCAAATGTTGATAAAGCAAAACTATGATGAATTGCTGGAATATTTGTTTAGGGAAAGTGATGGAAAATTAGGGATTTTTTCCCGATAATATAAAGAAATGGACAATAGAAGAAGTTAGCTTGAATATTAAGCAGGAAAATAGCGGGTTTCTTGCACTTGTGCGTTAGAATAACGCTGTTCTTCTCCAAAACTCCCGCCTTTGGCATTATTAAAGTAACAAAATAATCAAACATTTTTTTATTTTTAAATAGAAATAATTCATATGTTGACTGTTTTATTATTCTTGCCGCTTACATTTTCTTATTAAACATATTATTATTAATTTGAAGTATTTTACAATTGAAATAACGTTTTAAAAATGTCATCTTGCATTAATAGAAGAATAATAACTAGGTGAGAATCAAATTTAAAATCATATTTAAAAAATATGTCACTTGCATCAACTGAAATAGGACTTTGTAATTAGGAGCTCTTTTTAGTTGTTGGTCTCTGCAATCAAAATAAGTTATTTGTTAAACATATAAAGTAACTAATTTTATTGTTTTGGGGAAGTTTTAGAAAATTTTCATTTCTTATAAAATAATCTTAATGCATTGTTTACTAGTTGTTAGTTTGTTACCCCTCCATATGCTTCTTGTAGGAAAGTAGAATATTATTATAATATTATATTTTATATTATTGTGATTTAGTTTCCTTAAGTTTAATATTTAGTAATATTTCGTTTTCTTATATTACTCATTATTATCTATTACAAACCAAGTATTCAAAACCCAAATCAGTCTTAATTCCTCATTATGATTTTCTACATGGTATCAGAGCCGTAAGGTTTTCATAGCCGGAAAAACTATTAATATTTTATCATTGATCATAATCGATCAAAATCGATCCAAATAAAAACCAAATCAAAACAAAAACAATCAAACCAAACCAAATCAAAAACAAAACCAAACCAGAACCATGATTTCATGGCACAAATGGAACAAATGTTCCAACTTTTTCAAAAAATGACCCAAAAACTTGAACAACCAATCCAAATTGAAAAACTAAACTATCAAAATTACAACTCGTGGTGTACACAAATGAAAAAAGAAATCGGTGGTCGAGGGAGGCTCAACCATATCACCGCCATCTCTCCATCCACCACAAACCGGCAATGTGTTCAAAATGATTGTACGGTGATCACATGGATCATCAACAATATCAACCGAGACCTTGTAGAATATTTTCTTGACTACACTACCTCCGCTCGAGATTTATGGACAAAAATTCACTTCATTCTCGAACCCATTCCGCTACCTCCCATTGATGAGACCATTTAGCGTGAGGTCGCAAGGGGGAGAAATATGGTAGAAAAGACATCATCAAAATTTAATCCCTCAGAAAATCAAAAACCAGAAAAAACAAACCAACACCAAAGTTTAAAAAGAAAACTCAAAAATTCTCAACAAAGGTACGGGTAATTTGCTAGGTGTCACTGATTCTACTACCACCACAATTCATGTTGAGTTGAAGGCCGAAAATAATGAGAAGAAAGGACTTAATTCTAATGAGGAAAATAGAGAAAGAAACAAGAAAAATGAGGGGCAAAAAATACCGACAGCCACCACCTGAATATAGATAGCCACCATCGGAGTTTAGATAGTAGTGGCCGAAATTCGGAAAACAAATTTGGAGGAGCCATTAATGGTAGAGAATTAATTTGGGAAAACAAATTTCAAATCTCAAGAAAAGTAAGAAAAGTGGTAATTGAGAAAGAATGTGATGTATTTAGGGCAATAGGAAACATTTAATATACTTGCTTTTGTAGATACAAAAAACAAAAACCAAAAATTCAAAAAGAAAACCTACCTAAATTACTCACCCATGACTAGGGGTGAAAGTTCGGTCTACGGTTTGGACTTTCATCAAAACCAAATCGAACCATATTTTATTCGGTCTCCATATTTTCTAACCAACACCAAACCAAATTAGTTTCTAGACCGAACCGCATTTTATATGTTTAGACCGAATCCAAACCGCCAGACCGAATTAGGCCGAAATTTTTTTTAGGCCGAATAACTATTTAAACTACAATTACAATAATTAAGACAATAGCAAATCATACAAGATAATAATAGAAATAATGTCTTACAAAGTCATTCAAAATAACAAATCTTGCAAAATAATAAACAAAGTCTTGTAAAATACAAAAAAAGCCTTCCAAATCACTAAACAAACTAACAAAGCCATCATATCATATACATTAATCATCAATTTCAATTGTCTCTGGAATCATCCCATCCTTTTCATCAACAATTGACATCTTCATCAACTCTACAAGTTATGAAAAACAAACAATTACAATTTATATGTGATATATTGAAACTAAATTAATAAATAAATAAAATTTACCTTCTTCAATGTGCTCTACTTCTTCCATGTGTTCTTCAAAAAACACCGAGATAGGAGATGAACGTAACCAATCTTGAGAACAAACAAGACTTTGAACCGTCGTAGGAGCAAGGGAACTCCTAAACAGATCAAGAACCCTCCCACTTGTGCTAAATGCACTCTCCGATGCCACAGTAGATACGGGGACTGCTAGTACATCACGTGCTATCTTTCCCGTAATAGGAAACCTACTACAATTAAACTTCCACCAACCTAAAATATCAAAGTTCTCACAATCTTCTTTGGTATCTTCATCTAAATATTTCTCCAACTCAAGTTTCAATTCACCCTCTTTCTCATATTTCTGTTTCTTCCACTTGTTTTTCAACATCTCAAATTTTTTTGTGAGGCAACACAAGCATTATCATCTTTACTAGTAGCTGAAATTTCTTCTTTATGAACATCATTAGAGTGTGAACCTCTATACTCCTCAAATAAAAGAAACAAAGCTTCCTTCACCTTTTTTGCAAGTGAATTCCCAACACTTGAACCATAAACCTCAACTAACATCCACTCAACATACTCAAGTTTATAACGGGGATCAAGTACCACAGCAACAAAAATCAACAAATTAATTTTTTCAAGATCACCCCAATATTTATCATACTTATCCTTCATTACACTAGCCATTAGAGACATTGCTATATCATCAGAATCAATTAAATCTTTCAAAAGAGCAAAAATATTCACAAGTTCGTGAAAAATATGTTTGCAGTTACATATAAAGAGCCAGAAACACGCAAAGTAAGATCGTAAAAGCTTTCTAGAAACTGACAAAACCTTCTAACATTATCCCAATCAGCAATTTCAGGTTTACCCTTTCCCTCTCTATCCTTTAACTCACTAGCATAATAGGGATCTTCTTCACAATACCTCTCAAATACATCCTCAAGAACAAGTGCAGCCTCTAACATGAGATAGGTGGAATTCCACCTTGTACAAACATCAAGACATAACAACTTTTTAGTTATAATCTTAGCAGCTACAATACACTTTTTAAACTTTAACAACCTTGCAGGAGATTGTTTGATAAACCTCACTGCTTGCCTAACACGCACAACAGAATTATCCACGTGTTTCATTCCATCACTAACAACCAAATTTATGATATGAGTAACACAACGCATATGAAGAAAACGACACTTAAGAATTCCAGTTTTCCAAGCATTAATTTTTTTCTGCATATTGCCTATAGCCACGTCATTTGAACTAGCATTGTCAACAGTTATGCAAAAAATTTTCTCAAGATCCCATTCAATTAAACATTTCTCAATTGCCCTACCAATTTCATCACACTTATGACTAGAGACAGGAATAAAGTTTAATATTTTTTTTTGTAATTTCCAATCATTATCTATGAAATGAGCAGTTAAGACCATATAATTAATTTGTTGCACAAAAGTCCATGAATCAGTGGTTAAAGATACTCTAGAGTCACAACTCTTTAAAAATGATTTTAACTTTCTTTTTTCAGTTAAGTATGTTTCATAACAATCTTTTGCTACAGTAATCCTAGATGGTACATGAAACCTAGGCTCCATTAGACTACAAAAATACTTAAATCCTTGGCCTTCAATAAACTTAAAAGGCAACTCATCAACAATTATCATATATGACAAACCTTTTCTAAGCTTTCCTGCATCAAACTTATGAACAACTAAGCCACAAGAAGCACCCCCAGTTTCTTTAGCAACTTGAAATGAAAGCAAACTTTGTTTAGACTTAGAGTCTTTAGGAACATTGTAAGGATACTTACGACACTTTGAAATGTGTGCCCACAAAGTGCTTGTTCCATTCCTCTTACTATTGTATTTGTATTGAATTGCACAGTATTTGCATTTGGCTTGCAGTCCAGATTCTGTTTCAATCTTTAAGAAGTGATCCCATACGCCGGAATGATCCTTCATCCGCTTTCGAACAGTGCCAATGGTTGCTTTAGAGGCCGTTGAGGTCTCTGTTCCAGCAGTATCAATTTCTGGGTTTGACATCTTGAAAAAGAACAATAGAGCATATATTAAATCGAACCCTAAACACTTAAAAACATAGATTAATCAAAAAATTAAATCGAACAAGCAAAAATGGAAGAACATGAAAAACAAAGATTAAACACAAAAAACCCTAAATCGAACCCTAAACGAACACATTAAAACCAGAAAATTAAACACAAAATTAAATCGAACAAAAAAAAATGGAAAAAGACTTACTTGGACGGTTGGACCGGCTGGAGAGGAGTGGCGTACTGGCGTGAGGCGTCGACGTCGGCTTCTGGTGGGCTTAGGCTTAGGGTTTTCAGGAACTTAGAATTTAGAAAGTGAATGAAAAAAAGGGAACGGCGGGAGGGAGACTGGGACTCTGGGAGAGAATGGAAAAAAGGTGAGTGTTGGTAAGGGTTTTTGTTTTAGGTTTTAAAATTACGGTCTTACCCTTAATATTTCGGTGTTCGGTCTAGTAATGCGGTTTTCGGTTTTTAAAAATTCCAAACCTAATCCAAACCTAATTATTTCGGTTTTTAAATTTACAAACCTAATCCAAACCAAATTTAAAAAATCACCAAACCATATTTGTTATTCAGTTTGGTCTGTTTTGGTTTGCGGTTTTTATCCGAATAAGTTTCACCCCTACCCATGACCCACACCTCAGATCTCCCACCCAAATCTTACTTAATATTCCTTCTTATAAAATCCACAAACCCAAAGTCCAAGTCTTTGACCCAAATAATAAAATAAACCAACCCGTTTTATTTCATGGCCTTTTATCTAAATCCAAAAAGTTGAAAATCAATTATGAAAAAATGCGGAAGAGATTATCAACATTTCATTTGTAAAATTAAAAGATTAACTAGCAGATTTTCTGTTCAAGGCAATTGGCTCTTAAGCGTTGAAAAATATTTTTGGCAAGTTCGGTCTCGGTGATCCCAAGACCAAACTTGAGAGAGAGTATATGAATGTAGAATATTAGTATAATATTATATTTTATATTTTATATTTTATATTATTGTGATTTAGTTATCCAAATCAGTCTTATTTTTGCATTATGATTTTCTACAAATTATTATTCAAAAATAAAAATAATATAAATTAAGTGAGACAAATCAAAATGAAACATGCTTTAAATTAATTGGGACAAAGGGAGTAATTTTATGCATCATTTTTTCTTGGTCCCCAAGTATTTGAAATTATAACTGGCAGCAGCCACAATTTACGTGATGCACAAGCCAAGCACAACCCCAAAATCATCTATCCACTATAAATACCCAAAACTTAATTCAAATTTGTTATACAAAAATCTTTTCAAAGTCTGATTGAAAGCAGCAAGATGGCAATAAGGTCAATCAGAGATCCAGAGAAGCAAGCAAACCGACCGCACCACAAGCAGAAGGATCACCCTAAAGAGCGTCGTCGTGTACATAATCGCAACCGCGAAATTGTCGTTTACCTCGACGACTTGCATTATTACTGCGACTGCAACGACAACGACGATAATGTGAACCACCCTTCTTCACCCGCAACATTTGAAGATAATGAAGAGAAAAAGAAGGAGATCAATAAACATGTCGTAAAGAGGTTGAATAAATCTCCAAATTCGCCATTTAGTAAAGTTAAAACTCAATATCTTAACAAACAACGTCAACTTGTTGATCATCTTTCCAATTTTGTTATTTCACAAGATTTTTAGTTCATTTCTAAATCTTAGGTTTTGTTTTTTTTTATTTTGATTAAACTCTCGGCCTCAGGATTATTATATTGTTGTTTAGCTTTCATGTGAAGTGCTTTGTAATTTCTTTGTATTTGATTAGTGATTGTAGTTTGCAACTTTGTGAATCATGTCTTCTTCCTTGTTTATGAATAAATGAATTGTTAGCTTTTTACTTAAATCAATTGTTATATGCAAATTCTACTTAAATGTTGTGAGATGGAGTCATCTTAAGCTAGAGAAATCAGAGAAAATAGCATGAACAAGTAATGGATAGGACTGGTGTATTGAGCATATAATAAAAACAGAGGAAAAAGGCAGCGGTAAGGCAAGTGGGTCAAATAGTTATTTTAAGATATAACTTAAATAATCGAATTGTTTTTCTGTATATATATTTACACACAATTACGACTAAATAAAATAATACAAACACATTTCTTAAGCTCAAACAATATTGAATTTGGGGTGATAAGTTTGAGGGATCAAGGTTAATATCCAGAAAAATAAAACTAATATTATATTTGAATAACATTTTAGAAAGGTGAGGAAGAGAAACAAAAGGGAAGATTATTGAATTTCCTATCAAATCTTTCAAATGTGGGAAGGATTTGTTAGAATATTTTATTCATATTTTTACCATTGTTATTTGACTCATTTAGGTTGAGATTTTGTGCAATTGTCAATTGTGCTTGTTGTTATTATTTATTAAGATGGTACGCTTGGTTAAGTGTTTTGGTGTTTTTGTTTGTTCCAAATAAAATTTATTTTAGTTTATTTTCATAATATTTTATTACCTTAGTTATCTTGTAATATTAGGGTAATATTCTGTTTTCTAGATTAGTTGTTTACTTAGTTATCTCCTAACAGTTGTGTTGGAGTTTTGGTGTGACTTTGAGTACACCAATGGTGTATGATGAGGTTGGTGGTGTGTGGATGTGTGTATGATGATGTGGGAGTCATTATAGACTTTCTAATGAGCCGCTCGACCCACACTGTGGAATGCTCGATCGACTCAGTTGGCTCGAACAGATCAGTGAGCATTCTGATCTGCTGCTCGACTGGAATAAAAACCGCTCGACCAAGGCCATTTTGCTCGACCGGTCGAGCGAGGGTTCAGAATGCACTCTGTTTTCTTGCGTGATAAGTTTTACGGGAATGTTTTAATGTGGGCCTTTACCCAATTGGTATACGGCTACTACTATAAATAGGAGTCTCATATACTCACTTTAATGTTGATTCAAACCCTAGCTAAACACAAACCCATCTTCTTTATCTTCTCCAAGTGTAATACTTCTTTGTAAGAAATCTTGAGAACTCCATTGTTTCTTCACATAATCAAGCAACTAACCACCACCGAGGACGTAGCCCACATTGGGGTGAACCTCGTAAATCTTTTGTCTTATTGTTTCTCATTGCTTATTATTGAAGTGTTGTTTACTTGCATTGAACACCCTTGCCATTGGTCTTGGGTGTATTCTAGGGATAAAGATTGATACTTTAGACCCTAGTGTGTTTGTTTTATCAATTGGTATCAGAACTTAAGGCTTTTGTTGGTGTTTGGGAGTGTTCAAGAGTGCAAAACTTATGGAAACATGTCTTCAATGAAGCTGGATATTGAGAAGTTTGATAGGAGTGTAAACTTTGGCTTGTGGCAAGTCAAGATGAAGGCAATCTTGATACAAAATGGGGTGCACAAGGCTCTTGAAGGTGAGACAAGAAACCCATTGGAGTAAGTGAAGAAAAATGGGAAGAAATGAATGCTTAGGCTCTATCGGCTATTCAGCTATGTCTCTCAAATGAAGTTTTGAGAGAACTTGTGAAGGAGACTACCTCTAAAGGGATATAGAAGAAGTTGGAGTCTCTTTATATGGCAAAGAGCGTGACCAACTGGCTACTCTTGAAGAGTAGACTCTACGATCTCCGATTGAAGGAAGGTAAATCCCTTAAACCCCATCTTGATGAATTTTATTCCATTGTCATGGACTTGCAAAATATTGATGCATGTTAAACTTGATGATGAGGATTTGACTATTTACTTGTTGTGTTCATTACCACCTTCTTACAAGCACTTTAGGGAGACCTTGCTCTATGGTAGAGACAATTTGAGTAGTAATGATGTTAAAAATGCGTTGACCCAAAGGCACTTGATAGATACACAATTGTCAAGTAAGTCATCTAGTACCTCAAATGATGGCTTGTATGTGAGGGGTATAGCCAATGATAAGGGTTCTACTTATGGTAGTGGTAGCAAAGGTAAAAGTAGGTCAAAGTCTAGAAGTTCAAACAAAAACAAAACTTGCAACTATTGCAAGCTTAAGGGTTACAGCAAGAAAGATTGTTGGAAGTGAAAAAAGAAGCCTTCCAATGATGAGGAAAGGTCTAAGGAGGGCTCTAGTAGTGCCGAGGCCAGCTATGTGAATGATAGCGATGATGGTGGGTGAGAATGAATGGATTCTTGATTCCGGGTGTTCTTTCCATATGACACCCAACAAGGGACTATTCACTACCTATGAAAAGGTAGATGGAGGGAATGTCACTATGGGCAATAATGCAACTTGCAAGATTGTCGGTGTTGGGAGTATTCAAATAAAACTGTTTGATGGTATGGTGAGAACTTTGTCCGATGTTAAGCATGTCCCCGAGTTAAAGAAGAACTTGATTTCATTGGGTGCTTTAGACAAGAATGGTTGTAGGATTGCTTATCAAGGTGGAGTGTTGAAGGTCATAAGAAAAAATCATCCGGTTTTATGAGGCCTAATAAACCCAATACCCATTTAAATAACCCATCACACGTGACCCATAATTTTGGTTTCTTTTGTAAACCCATTTCTTCCCGGTGGATATTTGATTGCGGGGCCACAGATACTATAACATTTGACCCTCGTGATCTTTTATCTACCAACCCAAAAACTCGTATTTATATTCAAACGGCCAATGGGGAGTTTGTGGATGTTGATCAATCTGGGCTTGTTACTATCTCTTCATCTCTAAAATAAAAAAAATTGTCTCTTAATTCCTAACTTGTCTCATAAACTGCTATCTATTTGTCAATTGACTAGGAAACTTAACTATACTGTGCTTACGTCTTTGTCTGGTGTGTGGTGCAGGATGCTGAGACAGGGAAGATTATCGGGTGTAGTACTGACGAGGAGGTCTGTACTATGTGGATGAGGCGATTCAGAAGGGTTATACTTTGCTTGCTCATGGGTCCCCTGATCATCAGTTCTAGACTTGGAAAACTTTTTTAATACCCATGGTCTTATTCACCAAACTTCTTGTCCACATACACCATAACAAAACAGAGTCGCTGAACGAAAAAATCGTACTCCTTAAAATCAGTCGAGCCCTTATGTTTGAAGCCCATGTTCAATCCTACTTCTGGCCAGAGCAGTTGCATTTGCCACATACCTAACTAACCGACTATCCACTAAATCACTCAAATTCAAAACCCCTCTTGAAACCCTCCATAGCTATACTACCATCCCATCTTTTAACTCCTTACCCCCCCCCTCCCGGGTCTTTGGTTGTGTAGTCTATGTTCATCTAGCCAAACCTACTAGAAACAAACTTGAACCCCGTGCTGTTAAGTGTGTTTTTGTGGGCTATGATGTCAATCAAAAGGGATATCGTTGCTTTGATCCAATTCAGAATAAACTCTACACCACTATGGGTTGTGACTTTTTTGAGAACTCTTATTTTTACCCCAGCTCCGTCCTTAAGGGGAGACTATATGTGATGACTTGAGCTGGCTTATACATCCTATAACTATTGATCTGGACCCCAAATAGCAAGTAAGTAATCCCACCGACATTGCCACTGAAGACATAGTGCCTCCTTCTCCTCAGGCTTCCCCTTCCTTGTCTGATGCATCTAATGAACAAGAAGTAATCCCTGATTCTCAAGAGGTATTAACTGAACCTGAATCCTTAAATGATGCTTGTAATGATGTATCCAGTGTTGTTGAGTCATCATGCAGATATGAATTACCTCCTAAAAGTACAAGGGGCATTCCCCCTAGGAGGTATGATCCAGATTTTGAAGCACAGAGGTCTCGATACCCTATCAACCAAGATGATATTGGTAATTTGGCACAGACAACAGTTGCCTTCATAGCCTCTTTATACTCAAGCTCCATTCCTCGCAATACTGAAGAGGCCCTCCAAGATTCGAATTGGCGAGAAGCAATGAAAGATGAGATCTCAGCCCTTAAGAAGAATAGTACATGGGTTAAATGTATGCTACCCAAAGGGAAGAGAACTATGGGTTTTAAATGGATATTCACAATAAAGTTTGGGTATAAGCAAAGTAATTCTGATCACACACTGTTCTTGAAGAAAGGAAACAATCAGATCACGTGCTTGATTATTCATGTCGATGATATTGTCATAATTGGGAATTATGAAGAAGAAATCAGTGGCCTTAAGAAGAAATTGTTCATGGAGTTTGAAATGAAGGATCTGGGGAACTTGAAATATTTTATTGGGATTGAGGAGTTCTGGCCGAGAAAGGCGATCTTCATTAAGCAAAAGAAATACATTCTGGATCTTCTAGCTAAAATTGGGATGCTTGACTGTAAACCAGTTGAACCACCAATCGTAGCCAATCATAGACTTCAAACAATACAAGGGGAAGAACCAGCTGACAAAGAGAAGTACCAGAAATTGGTAGGGAAACTCGTCTACTTGTCTCATACTAGACCTGATATCTCATATGCAGTTGGAGTTGTGAGTCGATTCATGCATCTACCTCAGATACCGCTGTCATAAGAAATTTGAGATACCTGAAGGGTACAAGTGATAGAGGGGTCTTCTTTGGAAAGAATGGTCACCTAGACCTCATAGCTTATACAGATGCTGACTGGGCAGGTGATCGAGATAGTAGGAAATCAAGTTCTGGATACTTCACTCTCGTAGGAGGAAATTTGGTTACTTGGAGAAGCAAGAAGTAGAAAATAGTGGCACTATCAAGTGCTAAGGCAGAATTCAGAGGTGTGGCCAAAGGGATAACGGAGATACAATGGCTCAAAAAACTCTTATGTGAACTGAACTTTCCACCAACAAAAACATGAAAATTATTCTGTGACAACCAAACAACTATCAATATCTCAAAGAACCCAGTTCTACACGATCGAACAAAACATGTGGAGATTGATAGACACTTCATAAAGGAGAAACTCGAGAAGAAAATCATCAAGCATCCCACACGTGAAATCTGAGGATCAACTAGCTAACATTCTCACAAAAGTTATTACAGCCGAAGTCTTTAAGAGTACTTTATCAAAGTTAGGGGAGTGTCAAAATATACGTGTATATTTTAGTTTATTCTCATAATATTTTATTACCTTAATTATCTTGTAATATTAGGGTAATATACTGTTTCCTAGATTAGTTGTTTCATTGGTTATCTCCTAACAATGTATAAATTAGAGTTGTAATATTCATGAAAGGTAATACAAACACAGTATTCACCCTAAACCTATCTTAATTTTCGCTTAATCTTTTCTTCAATACAAACACAAATTGAATACGTTGTTTGGCACATACGCTACTCACATAACCCAGAGGCTCAAGGAAACGAAGTCCTGATGAGCATAGTCAAGAAAGTAAGCCGAGAAGGTGTCAAAGCAAGCTATTCTAAGCCCACTCGATCAAAATAAGAATAAGGTTGAGCCAAGACGGCTCGACTATATAGGGCTTGGTTTTCAGAAACCAAGAAGACATGATTTAGAGGTTGCTCGAACAAAACAACCTAAGTGCCTCTAGTCAAGTGATCGAATTGCAGCTCCACTTCTGCTAAGAAGACATGAATAGGTCATGTAGTTTGGCGGTCAAAGAGATTATCGATTTTACAAACTATTGCGTAGGACCATATCACCTATTCCTTTATACGCTCTCTACTCTGCAATTATAAGGCACCACCACTACTTGCCATCTGATTGGAGCTTAAAAAATGAAAGAACCATCAGAAAGCATCTCTTTACACATCAAATTACTATTATTCTAAAATTTCCTTAGTGCTTACTTATTTTAGATACTTTTCCTATAAGTTCTTTATAGCAATCTGGACTTTCAATCCTATATTAAAATTTTCATTCTCAAACATCCAAATTTGTTTACTCCAAGAGTGAAGAGTGTATTAGGTATATATGATTATTATTGAAGCTTATCAATGAAGGTTATTTGAATTGATCATCATCCATTTATTGTTCTTCCTTGGATTAAATCTACTTTCTCCTATTTATTGATTTTGTTTTGTCATTATTGTTAAGTAATTTCAATTTGAATCATGAACAGAGGCGGAACCAAAATTCTAGGAAAGTGATTGCACAATATTATTAAATATGTACTTTAAAGCACGATAAAATTAAAATTTAATTTTTGCATCAAATCGATTAAGCATGAGATAGAATGACGCATATAGAACATAAAAAAATAAAGTAAAACTCCACTAACTTGTTAGCCGTTATCGTATATGAAAATAAAGAAAGCATCTTGAATCTAACAAAAATATGCACTTGATTGTTTTATCGACTGATTTGCAAAAGCCCAATCTTAGGTTTTATCTATTTTTTTTTACTGAAATAAACTTATTATTATAACTTATTGAATATGTTTTTATTTTATACTCTTTCCAATTCACATTAATTGTCTCATTTGGTTTTTACACTTTGTCTAATGCACTACTTCAATTTTAAATATCATTAAGTTGTGCATGATTAAAAATTATAAAAATAATAAGATTCACTCTTATTGTCTCATTTGGTTTTTACACTTTATTTGATGCATTAATTCAATGCAAAATATTTCTAATTGTGCATAATTAAAAATTTTAAAAATGATATTAATAAAATTTACATTTAGAAGAATTAAATAATATTTCACTTGATTATATTGTAACAACTAAATTAAAAATAAAATACAAATTAAGAGTGATCGTTGAATAGTGTAAAAAAATCAAATGGAAAAACTTATCAAACTTGAAAGGAGTATAATACATGTAGTGTTTTAAAAATTTCAAGTGGCGTGCATTTAAGGTATAATGCACAAGAGCAGGCCAGTTTCTGAACTTTCTGTGGCCTAGGGGAGAAATTAGAAATAGGGGCCCTTATCGCTAAAAAATTTTCATTACTATCCTTATAATGTTTTTCACTGGATCCATGAAAAGCTAAATTATTCTGTGATTTTATATTTATTGAATTTGTTTTTTTTTTTTCACAACAAGATGTATATTTTCGTGGCAATATTATTATAATATATTAGTCATAAATTCTTGTATGAGACGGTCTCACCATGCCTCATACTTGGATTAAATAGCCTAATAATAGAAACTTTTAGCTTATGCATTTCTTGTTTTGAGGTCGTCTCCCTGTGAGATGGTTTCATACAAGACAGACTGATTAATAATATAAGTAAAATCAAAATGGAGCAATATAACCTGATTCTTAAATACTGAGTACCAAGCTCTCCCAAATTGCAATCCTTTAATTCAATGATCCTGAACATTACATGCCAATAATATTCCACTATCACTCTTAATTCTTTAATTTTTAAATTTTTTTTTTTTAATATTTTAATATAAATTTAAACTTATATAATTTCTGAAATATGGGGCCCTAGGCCTTTGCCCACCCGCCCCGGGCGTAATACGGCTTTGCACTAGAGTGAACATATGTTATAAATACATGTTCGCTTACTCTGACAAGTAAAACGCAACAGTTGGTCTTCTGAGTGACATCACTCAGGCCCATTCCATTAAAGATTAATGTCTACTTATCATATACTTAATGTCTACTTACCTTATCCTGAATGTCTATTTATAATATCTTTAATGCCTACTTATAATATCTATAAAAGCCTACTAACAGTATCTAACATCTACTTATATCATTGTTAATGCCTATTTACCGTATCCTTAATATCTAATTACAATATCCATAATGCCCGCTTACTGTTTCTTTTATAATATCCTTAATGCCTAATTAGATTATTCCTAATGCCTACTTGCCGAATCTTTAAATCCTACTTACAATGTCCTTAATACTTACTTATAGTATCCTTAAATGCCTATTTACAGTGTCCTTAATGCCTACTTACATTCGCTAAATACTTACTTACTTCATTCTTAATACTTATTTATAATATCTTAAATACCTGCTTAAGGTATCTTAAAACCCCACCGACTAAGCGTGTGGTACTTACTCTACATTTTCCTTTTTTTAAAAAAAAATATGTAATGAGTCAGCTCAATTAGAGATGATCGTAAAGGTATTGTCTCTAAAAACGCATTGCCTCTCAAAAACGCAATTATCTTAGTAGTCTTTAGTGCTTGGAAATTGGAATGTGTATTTACGCTCAAATTGGACGCGAGTTCAATCCTAGGTAACAACAAATTTTTTCAATGTTTTTGATGGGGTTGCCATCCTCAGACACCCATGAAGTCAAGTTGTGATTATTCTATATCAAGTAGTGCATGCCAAGTTTTTATAAAGTTTGTTACTACGACTTACGAAACCTGGTCGAGAAAATACTCGTGAGCAATGGAAGAATCTTGAAGCCATAAATTAATTGCAAATAGTTGGTTGAAGTATATATATACTTATTAAAAGATTAAGATTAAGGTTTAGGAAACAAGGAAGGACTGCTAAAAAAATAACAATTAGAACAATGCTTTAATTGCAAGCTGAACAAAATAGTATTGTTATTGTACCTAAGTCACTCAAGTGGTAAGATTAAAGGATACCTTTTTTCTGATAAATCACGCACTAGCCCTCAAAAGAAAGAAAAGATGCTACTTGTATTTAATGCACCGATGTGTGACTAGGGTTGTTTCTGACCCTAAGCAAGGTAGGCATTTACCTAGAGCCCAAAGCTAGAAAATACCCTAATATTTGAAATTTTTAGTTAATGAAGTTGACAATTAAAAAAATTTGCACTTTATGTTAAGTATATAACCCTTCTAAGCTACATTTATAATGATAATTATAATATGTACGATTTATTTTTGATATTTTGCCAAACACATGTTAAAAGTTTAGAATTGGTTTTCTATAGAGAAGACCTATTTAATTCTGTTTGCCTAGCGCCTATAAAATGCCTGAAACAACACTGGCAAGAGGGCCTGTCCTTGAGGCCCATCCAAAAAATTAGAAAACGATGCTTTAACATTTAGTAAAGAGTCTATAATAATATATTTAATAATTAAGGACCCGTACTTAATATTTAGCCCCAGGTTTCCAAAATCTCCGAGTTGACAGTGCGACCAATGAGAAGTTGCCACATCATGGTATGCAGCTGACTCTACAAGGATGGTGTCTAGTGATTGATAACATTACAGTTAGAAGGACATTTGAAACATTCCTCGGAACTTCAAATGATAAGACATAAATACCCCATAATGACATTGTTTTCCAGGTATCTAATCTTCAATAGTTCAAGCATTGCACTATAAAATATTTATTGAATTTCAAGCAATGCAACATTTGACCAATTGCATTTAATTAAGTTCCAATCATTCATTTGAATATTGCAAACACATTTATTCTACACGAGAAATGAAGAATTTTATCACTTAATTTAGGCCTCAGCCACATAAAAAAAACCTAATATAAACTCTGAATGCTAAGAGTCACTATGCATTTGGACAAGAGTTTATTAGGCAATCATTTGGAACTCTCATTGACTTTGGCGTCAAAAAAGATCCCCAAAGAATCACTTTGGCCTTCCTAACCCTTGTTACTTATACAAGAAGTAAAACATCTAGGTGGTCTTATTGCAAGAAAGACAAGATAGAAAAAAAAAACCTATACACCAATAAATCTCTCATGAGGCAATTACCTCACTAACTCTGACTTAAAGACATAATTAATTGTCTCCAGTTCATAATAGGAATATTTAATTCATTTTAATGTAGATTTTTATAATATCACTTTTTATAATATTTGACCAATCATAATTAGAGACTTCTATTTTATTAGAATAGGAGGGAACCATGTACACAAATTTATTTCTTGAATTCATGAGTATATATTTTTCTATGGACGAGATATATTGGATATAATGATGATGATATTTTCGTGCACTAAGAGTATTACTAAATGAAGACCTTTCCAATAAAAAAGTATTACTAAATGAAGAAATAGGTCATTGCTCCATCCAAAAAATAAAAGTACTACTGTATTAAAAAAAAACTTTAAAACTCAAATTCTTGTATAAGACAGTCTCACCGTGATGTGTGTTTCATACTTAGATTAAATATTTTAATAATAAAAACTTTTAGTATCATAAACTTTTTATATGATATCGTCTTAGAATGAGACTGTCTAAACAAGAGGGGTTAAACTTCAAAAGGATGATGAAGATGATGATAAAAAGCAAATTTTTCTGGCTTTATGGATCCTCGTGGTTTAGTGACTTGGTCCAAAAGGTGAAACCCTTATTTATTTATTTTTTTTCTTTTAAATTAAAGCTTTGATTCACGCATTCAATCATTTTTCACCAACCCCAAACAACCGCTCCTCTCTCCCGCTCCCATTGTCATGTAAATATTACTGTCTCTTTTGTTAAATAATGTTCTCATTTATCATTTTTTATAGTTTTATTTGTTATTTCTATGTAAATTTTTTATATTTTCATCAAATAATTTTATTTATATATAACTCTTAATTTTATTGGACAAAATTATCCTTACATTTTTATAAAATTTCAATATTTTATTCTTGTGGTCCCTACATGTTTCTACGACAGTCAGCATGCGGAGCACCACAACAAGTCAGAAGCCATTCAGCCAGCACCAGTGAACGACAATAGAGTGTGGTATGCAATTGCGAATCTGCGATAAGATTAGGGTTAGGGAGAATGGCGACTAGCGAGACAGACATTGATAGTAGGTGTCCATGTGACCGGTAGGTTGTGGAAGTTTTAGGGTTTTAATGTGAGTAAAGATTAGGGAGAATGGGAGAAAACATAGTGAATATCCCTAATGCATGTGCCACTTAGGGGCCAATATAAGTCTGCTCCTGTATGAAAGATAAAAAGAAGTGTATGAGAAGTGAAAAATGTAAATAAAATAAAATGCTTAAAGAAGGATAATGATATAATTATTTATTATGATTATTATGATTATTATTGTTTTGTTATAGAGAGTTTTAAGAGTATGAGAATATGAGAGATGAGGATAATGATGTGATCAGTTGTTCATAATTTTTTTTCATTTATTTATAATTTAGACAAAACCCAATTCTCACCATTACTTAATGTATATACCCACCTAATTAAAATTACAAAAAAATCCAGAAAGACAAAGGTTCCCAAAAATCTGCATTTTTAAGTGCATAATAAAGAGCATTATTATTGATGGCCACCTTTGGAAAGAAATAAAGCACTCCAATAAGAATGGTCGGCACATTCTTTCAAAATTGACACCTTAGATTACATAAATCAGTTGAAATAAGGCCAAAAAGGTCACCGACTCCAAACTAAAATAACCAACTAAAAACTTGGAAATCTCCTTTTTTTTAAAAAAAAAAAATATTATTTTCTTGGTTAATAGCAAATACAAGCAATATAGAACTACTTTCCCTTTTCTTGCCTTCAAAGAACTTCCTTCCTCAAGCACACCAAAAATCCAAAACCCAAAAGGCCAAAACCCAAATCCCCAAAAACAGGATTTCTTGGTTTGACAAAAATGGTGCAAAGAAAAGTGGCAAACAATAAACTTGGTATCCATGTTTATGATAGTACCCTTAAAATAGAGAAGAGGCAGGGCAACACCAAGACCTCCCTCCAAAACAATGATTATAAGACCAAAGGAGCTGATTTGAAGGTTAAAAGAATGAAGAAATCTCGATCGATCAAACGATCAGATGTTGAGATCAGTCTTTGTTCGTTACCTGAAAGCCATAAAGCACCTCGGCAACCCGGAGAACCACCTCCTCTTGTTACACCAAGCCCCAAGAAGCCATTATCACCATGTAAAACTCCTTGCAGCTATCCTAATTACATGAAGAGTACAAGCAGTTCAGAGGCAAGAATGGAGAAGAATGCTAAGGTGAGTAGGGTTTCAAGCATCTTAAAAACATCAACCAAAACATCAAGTTTAGAGAAAGTAAGAACCTTAACAAAGTCCCCTAGCTTTAAGCACACAAGAATATCAACCTGTTCATCAACCTTAAAAGATTCCAAGTTTCCTGCTTACCTTGAACTCAAGCCTGGTGCAACTGAAGCTGAAGGAAACTCGGTATTCAGAGTATGCCCTTATAACTATTGTTCCCTCAATGGTCATCACCATAAGTCTGCACCTCCTTTGAAGCGTTTCCTGTGTTCAAGACGGAGGGTGCTCAAGGGTAACAAGGTTAGTAGACCGGAAGTTCTTTCCCCTCGCAAGGGGAAGCATTCCGAGTGTGTAATCAGAGAAGCAGCAGACCAAGATGAGAATTTCTTTGTTGAAATCTATGTTCCAGATAAGGAAGTTGCTACACAGGTCTCTGAGAGCTTATCAGATGGACCATCCTCCAATATTGACTTTCAGTATGAGGTGGATCAAAGTGAAGACAGCAATTTTTCAGATATGAATATCATTCATAAAGAAGGTTATTCACCTACTTCTATTCAGAATCATTCATCATTTGGAAAAGATATGGAGGAGGAGAGCTTCCCAGGTGTCGGTTTAGATGAATTCTGTGAAAACTTGGACATAGAGTGGGAAGAAGGGCAAATACATATCATCAGTGGTAATGGAAAAATCTTGACTGAATGCGACAATACAAATGATCAAGATATACTTGGATTTGAGATAAGGAAAGGTTTTAGCGGGTATTTGGAAGAGTTCGACAACTACCCATCATATTTTCATGATGAAATCGCCGAGTTTGCATGTTTTAGTGATGCTGATTCTTCAAATGATAATGACTCCACCCAAATAGGTAATCTCTTTGTTCCATAATTGTTCACCATAGGCTTCCTGAGTTTACAGTTTCCTACACATGTACAGATGCACTATTCCAGTCTCTTAAAGATGCTTGATAATTTTGGAACACAAACATAGAAAGTTAGATCTATATTGGCAGATATAAGAGTAAAAAAATGCTTACGATGAAAAGAACTTGGGTTCAGAGTTTGAAGTTCGAGTCTCAAAGTTGCATATAGATTGTTGTAAATGATCTATTCTTCAAATCGATAATCATGGATTATTTCAGGTGAAAAGGAAATAGAACAGCCAGCCATGGCAGAGGAGAATAATGAAATTTATTCGTTACCAGATAATGAGGTGGCTGAAGGTAATTACATCCTGGCAAATGAAGCAACTATTAATGCTGCAATGCTTGAATATGAGTCCACAGATGAACATGATGAAATTTCCTTTGATCTCATAAAAGAAATTACAGAAGTTCAATGTGGAGACCTTGATTCCTACGAGGAATCATTTGTGTCAGATAGTGATACAGCAACCGAAGACAACAATGTAACAGGAGAAACCCTCAGAGAAGAAAATGCTGCTGAATTTGTCATGGAAGAAATGGAGGCAAATGAAGAAATGAGCAAAGTACCAGAAATAGCTAAAAATTTGGAAACTTCAGGTCTAAAAGGGGGAAGTTGCAATGCCAATGATGACAATCAAGGTGGTACTGATCAGAGTGAAGGTGTGACTTGTGTCAGTAAAAGTACACCAAAATCAGAAGGTGGAAGTGATTCCAGTGAGATCAAACTTCGCTCAATTCAGGATAATGTTGAAGCAGAACAATCAGACATGGAAAACTTCAATGCAACAGAAGCAGCAGAAGCACCACCAGCAGCCATAAACAAAAAGCAAAACGCCAGCAAAAACACTTCCCACAGTGGGGAATCTGATTCTAATCAGGATCTTGTCAACAGCTGCAACAGAATAAAAAGAGGGATGAGATGGAAGAAAGCAGATGAGGATGTTGAGAAAAAGAAAGAATTCAACCCACGAGAACCAAACTTTCTAGACATTGAACCTGACCCAGAAGCAGAGAAGGTGGATTTGAAGCACCAAGAGATGGATGCAAGGAAAAATGCTGAGGAGTGGATGCTTGATTATGCTCTGCAGAAAACATTGAACCAACTTGCTCCAGCAAGAAAGAAGAAGGTGGCATTACTGGTTGAAGCCTTTGACGCAGTGTTGCCAGAACTCAAGCATGAGTTTAGGAGAAATTCAGCAAATTTCACCTATGTAAAATCTATTCAAGCTTGCAGCTAATCAGCCTTTCTGAAGCTTACTGGAGAGCTACCTAATTAGAGCACTCTTTAACTAAATTATTAGCATTTTCCTCCACTTTGTTTATGATGCTTAAGCATATGTTGCTAAAGGACATAGTCATGTAGTAGTGGCTACCACAATTAGTATTTTAACTTGCAATGTCTAAACATTGTCTGTATATGGAGCTGCAATGCATCTACCAATCCTGGGATGCTGCAGCAAATTCAAGTTTGTTATTGTAGCTTGTATGTGATAGATTTGTGTGAAAGGCTTTCTTTTTAAGTTGTCTAACTCCTCTACGAGCTTCTTCTGAGATTTAGATTTTTGTTATACATGTTGCTTGTTTCAAGCAAGCAACCAAGCTAGACACATAGCATAGTCTTGCACTAATGAGAGAACAAGCATAGAAGGCATCAGTTGTTTATAGCGTTAATCTGCTAAAAAAACCTCTATAATATGATTGGATCAATTTCTATATTGCTTCTGTCCAATGAATGGCATCTTGAGAAATCAAATTAGAAAGTAGAGGTAACATTTGTTTTTAAACATCCAAAATAGTACATTCAACTGTCAAAGCGAAGCTGGGTAGATGTGATATTGTATCTTTACATCATTCTTGTTTACTACAAGTAATCTATGTAATGCTAAAACTCTCTCCATAGTATAAGCTACATATTACCTATTTGGGAAGCGAACGCTCTAAACTATATGATGTCTAGTGTCCTCTTACCCCAAAGAGGGGGAAATTAGACATGCACCAAGAAAATGGAAGCTTCCTATCATGTAATAAGCTGGAAAATGTATGCCCAGAAACCCTTAAATATGGACATTTCCATTACAACGCAGTGCAAAAGATATTCTCTTGCCACTTTCAGCTCTTATAATGCAATACCCACTTCTCAATCCCAATTTAAGGCACCCTGTATTTGTTTACTTTCAGTTGTACTGACTCATTGAGGAGTAAGTCCATTTTACCAAAGTAACTCTCCAGACCACTATGTTCAGAACCACTAGGACGAGTAGAAGCTTCCGATTCAATAATTTTGCTTCTTTCAGCTGATGCCCCTCGTTGGATTCCATCATTAAAGAGTTTTAACGCATCTTCATTTCCAATGGAATTCACAGCCTCACTCAAGTTCAGAAAATTTTCCCTCGTATCTTCAGATTCAACAAGTTTCAGCTGCAGGTCTTTCGGGATATGAGTGAAGGCACTACACCAAGGTTGTAGAGAAAAAGATAGTCAATATCCAAGACCTATTTTTATTGTTGCCTTCAATAGTTTTACGAATTACTATCTTAAACTCGGAATTTTTTTGAACGAGACAACAAATTATATGATATGTTGCACTCTTTTCACTCCAGCACATCAGTCTATTTCTCTTCTGACTCCACTTTCTATTACATTCTTTTCTCTCTCTATTTACTTATACTCCACAGTAAAACCATTTAAAAAAATTTGGGGATGAAGAAATAGGAACTGACCAAAAAATTTACTTAGGCATTCAGAAGATCAAGTTATTTATTAATATTCATATTTTACGAGAAAGATAATAAGAAATAAGAAAATGGCTTCTTAGACGTCTAAGAGACTAAGCAACTTATCTCAACTGAAGCTCTTTAGTCTTACCTGGTAAGACCCCTAACAATGCCCCATTTGTATCCGACCATCACCGACTCCTTGAAACCCTGATTAAAACCATCTTGAGCAGCATCATTTCTTCCTGCTGCTACACCATCCCGGTATCCAGCCTAGTAAATTATTAGAAAGTATATCATGTATTAAAAACAAGTAAGGTAAAGAAAGGTACATAGAAACCAGAAAAAATGAGAAGAACCAACAATGGATTATACATTATAAAACTCCTCACGCCTCCTTTTCCCTTCACGATCTAAATATAATGCTTCATCTGCTTCCTCATCATTGTCAGTCAGCCAATTTCCATCATCAGATAAGCTACCTGTATGAAGCTCAGCAACTAGCAAGCAAACATTTTCCATGATTCCATAGCTAGCAGACAACAATCATCATCGACATCATATTAACAAGTCACTTACTCTGGGAAACTAATGATTCACAAGCTTCTGCATTATCAAGAGCAGGGGCATCTACTAAAGATGATGACATAAGAACTACACGCTCCACCACGCAAGCTGCTCAATGTCAATACCCCCCAAAAAAAGTCAACACTGAAAGATAGTGGTGTAAAATTATAAGGGAAATTATTCACAACCACAAAACATAAAAACCGACCACAAAGTCAAGTCAAGATGTTTACCAACCTTCTAATTACTTAAATTGAAAAAAAAAATAAAAATTTGACCTTCAAAAATAAGGTAATAGAACAATTGATAACATTCTTGTTTAAAAGAAAATTATTTTACATAAAGTTATTTTCCTAGGTGATTAGACGGGCATTGACTTCAAATGATAAATAATCATAGTGGCTGAAGAGCATCAATGATGACCACAAGAGAGAAAAACAATTTCCTTTTTTGGATTAGCATTTCAAGAAAATTTACAAACATGGCTGCTAGGAACTGTATCCTTGAAAATTTTGAAACTAATCAATCACTTTACAATAACAATGTTAGAACATGACTCGAAAAACACAATGTTGCTCTAATGGAACCTTATTGGCTTCTATAAATTATATTGAGTGAAAAATGCCATATCTTTTTCAAGTACTAAAACAATAAGATCAAAATGACAAGTAAATAGAGACAAGGCTATTACTTATGATCAAAATTCTCACTTCAGTTATTTTTTGCAGTTCAACTAACAAATAAGGGTTCTCAAAAATGCACTATAAAAAAAAAACCAATATTACTTGCAAATTTAGAATTTTATTCACTAATGTAAAAAGAGATCATGGAAGAGGAAAAACCTAATGATAGTAAGGAATAACAGGGGTAAAATATAGGAGAACGCTAACACAAATTGGTTAGATTCCTCTAAACCAAAAAAAATAAATTTGCAATGGTTAAGAAATTAAATATGACAATGTAAGATCTGGAACATTAAGAATCTTCAATTTTTAAAGTCAGACTAATAGCTAACTCTAGTCAGACTAATAGACATAGCTAACTCTACTAAATGAGTTTGAAAGCCCTCTTAGAAAGAAAAAAAAGCCCGTAAAGGAAAATTAATTCAAAAGGTCACAACAGAGTTGTTTAGTAAATGGATTTTAGGATGGCTATTTGACTAGCTTTTAGCTTTTAGATTTTTGGTTGGTTAAAAGCAAAAAGAAAAAAGAAAAAAAAAAGTGCTTGGTAAATGGCTTGCATTTAAGCTAAAATGAAAGGGCGAGCTTTGCTAGCTTTCACAATAGATTTTGGCTAGTCAGCCCATTTTTCCTCTGATAAAGCCATAAGGATGTTACTAAACTTCTAAACAACTGGTTTAGACAAGTAGCTATGAAGCCAACAAAAACTACCAAAACTTTCAGTTGGTCAAACAAACCAACAAAATCAACAGACAACGACCAACAACCATTTGCAAAACAACCCCAATATCTAAACCAAGAAATTCATAACTAGCCTAATCTAACTGCAAAATGTAACAAAAAATTTCATTAAATACTATAACAAGTTGAAATTCCCTATTACAAGAACTTCAAGGTGACGTCACTATAAAATGATCCATAAACCAATTGCATGGAAGGTCACTTTACTTATTTGCTCATCTTTCTAAAAAAACAACTGAGGCCTTTTTGACTTTTCATATTTGAAAAGCTATATTAGCACAAATCATGAGGTAAACCCTTAAAGGAAGAACACAATGCTCCGGTTAACAAAGCGATCCGAATAATATTTCATAATTATTGTGCAATGGTAATGCAAAACCATTCAAAATTTTCAAGATGTTTCTTTTGAACTTGTTTGGACTTAGATACTTTTTTACCAATGGATTTCATATACAGTGGATATTAAGGGAAAAGGTCACCATTATTCTAAGTATTCAATTCAAGATGACCTCCTTTTGCACCAGATCGATCTTATTCGCATTTTATCAAGCTCCAACGGACCATTTGGTTTTTAGTATTGAATTATGGTAATAGGCAAAAATTATAATTTAATTTTCATGAAATGTGTTATATCATTCTGAAGATGAATATCTCATCTACAAACAAATATTTTTCTTCACACTTTTCCATTATCACCTAATGTTACCTTCATGAATGAGAATTAATTTTGTGAAGTTACAAAGTAACTAGAGTAAATTAATCATGCTCATAAACTTGGTCAAGTAATTTTAATTACCATTCCCATCATCTAATATCAACAACCATACGGGAAGCAAATGTCTGATGCAATATCAAATTTACTGATTTCAAGAATTTGTATGCTCAACTCAAATGCACAAAGCCATAAAAAATATGAATACAATTAACAAGTGACCAATTGGCCGCAAGTATAATATAATCACAGATAGTATAATATAATCACAGATACAGCAAATTGGCGGTTGGAGTTTGGTGACTTGAGGGTACCATGGTGACTGCATGATACATGTAGGAGTATGGGAACATAAGAGGTGTGTATGATGAGGAGTGAAGTCATAAGCTTTTTTGTGTGTACTGCCACTATGCTCGAACAAGGCAAGAACTGGGTGCCCCATGCCCTGAATGAGGCAGCACCAGAAAGTCAAGAAATGTATCTGGGATAGAGCTCGAACGAGTGGTCATGTGCTCAAATGAGCTCTTCGCCTCTACCTACTCTCTGCTTTGGTGTGCAAACTATTATTTCTATTTGTGTTGTGGGCTTTTGTCCCAACCATTGGGTTATTATTTCTAATATATATATGAGGTCCTTACACATAAAGCTATGTTGATTCCAACCCTAAACAAATAGCATAACTTCTCCGTTCCCTTCTTCTAGTGTGATAAACCATTGTAAAAGTTCTTTAAGAACTCCATTGATTTCTCTACTCATAATCAAAATTAACCTTGTAATCATTGTGTCTTGTTTATTTTGTATTCAGTTCTTATTGCATTTTGCATTCCTACTTCATTGATTAAATTTGTTTTACAAACTAGAGTCTTCATAGCTTCAATCTTTGGTGTCTTAGGATAAAGTTTGAATCTTTATACCCTAATCCATCATTCATTTGGCTAGCTACTACAATACTAATTCTACATGTATTCGCGAAATCTAAACAATCAAGTATAGCCAAGCCAATTCACAAAATTGATCCAGAAAAAAAAAAGGTGATGTCAATAACTTAAAAAAATACAATTACCATTGAATAAATTATTATTATTATTGATAATCCTAATTCAAACATGAAATTCAAATTCAAAGATCCAATTCATGTCACCAAATTTACCCAATTCAAAAAACCTAAAATTAAAACCCTGATTGCGTAATTACAAATAAAAAAGTAATATAAAAAAATTCAGTATCATTC